>NC_137737.1:67058273-67307653 GCF_963264785.1 Psittacula echo | reverse complement strand
TTTTCAACAGAAAGTCATATTTATACATGTGTATTTATACATGCATAGAGGTAGGTCACAATCATTTTTGTGACTTCTTTGGCGTCTGGAAATCAGGGCGGTGAGACTCTCCACAGTCCTTAGAGAAGGAGTATTCATTAGTAATGAAAGGATCAATTCCAAACTGAATGAGTTCTGCTCCATTTTTCTTTGTATCTAGAAACCACTTCCTTTCCTGAAAGCATCAAAACAGCCAAAAAGCACAGTGACCAAGCAGCATAATTACAAATAGAAATAAGAACACAAATTAGCCTTCTGAGACCTATTGTAGGCGTGGGGAATACATTTGAAGTTAAGGTCTATATTCCCGAAGTTCGGATATGTTTGAGTTTCTGGTTTTGGCATAGGCCTGCCCTACTTACAACTAACTAGTTTGCTCATGTTTTCTTTGGATATTTTTCCTGAGTGGGCTTTTTCACTATGACTCATGCAGAATAAAGCAAGCTAGTTTGGAGTGTGTGAAAGCAGGCTTCCGGAAGAGTACCAAGTCAAACTATATAAATCTTAGGCATACTTAAGGCATGTTGTCTTTGAAAACCCATATAGACATTCTCTGGATAGAGTAATGCCTACAACTTAGGATTGATTCTTTTTTTGGTTGTGTTAGGGTTTTTTTGGTGGTCTAGTTAGAGCATGTATTGTTTGTTGCAGAGAAGTACTGCTTGAAAGACAACTGAGAGAGACGCAGTTCAGTGGTAAAACAAGAAATTAATCAAGAAAGTGGGAAAACTGGGAATTTTCAAATAATCTCATTGAAGTGATTTTGGATTTTTTTTTTTTTTTTAGCTAATAGAGGAGATTTATGGTGGCTTGCAGGATGAGCCTGCAACTGAGCATTTTAATGCTGGGCAAAATGGAGAATTAAGTCATTCTATTAGCTTCTGATGCCCTGGCATGATTTGGTGTTATTCTAAATGGTGAATGCCATATTAAAACTTTTTGGGGACCTTTTAATTGTTAGGTTGTGATCAGATACACTTTGCGATTGTTTCATCAAGAAAATATTACTGATGTTTTAAATTTTCCTTTTCAACTTAAGTAGCTGCTAGACTCCAATCCTGCTAGAAGCATCTCTTAAATTCACTAACGAAATGCTAAAACACAATATCAAATTACATTTAGGTAATGGGTTTTGGGGAGGAAAAATGTGTTTACTTTTGATGAAAATATACTGATGTAGTGTTTGTTGCCAAGCAAAGGATGTAGAAAACATTGATGATTTTATCCTATTCTGCTATACCAAACCCACAATTAGGCTATGAAATTTCCCCCTTTTTTTGAAAATACATCGTTTCCCTCTTTCTGTGTATGGGATAATCATGAATGTCATGGCCTACAAGGATGCTGGGGAGGGACTATTCATCAGGGACTGTAGTGACAGGACAAGGGGTAATGGGTTCAAACTTAAACAGGGGAAGTTTAGATTGCATATAAGGAAGAAATTCTTTACTGAGAGGGTGGTGAGGCACTGGAATGGGTTGCCCAGGGAGGTTGTGAATGCTCCATCCTTGGCAGTGTTCAAGGCCAGGTTGGATGTGGCCTTGGGTGATATGATTTAGTGTGGGGTGTCCCTGCCCGTGGCAGGGGGGTTGGAACTAGATGATCTTAAGGTCCTTTCCAACTCTAACTATTCTATGATTCTATGATTCTATGATTTGTTGGTATTCGTGTAATTTTGGGAGGTCCCCTCCTAGTTATTGGAATGCCTTCCAGAAGTACATATCTACCGGAGGAAGAGAACACGCTGGTTGGAAGTGATTCTTGGAGTATTTGTTGCATTTTCTTTAAAGCTGGTACCATATGGGATAGTGTGGCTGAGGGATTTAAAATGTGGGGAGAAAAAAAGGCAATTTCTAGGTCTCACGATTCTGGTGAAAAAAGCCCTGAGACATAATGACCCAAAGGCTTCAAAATGCAGAGGGCAAAAAGTCAAGGACTCATAAAATGCCCCAAACCTCTCCTGATCTAAACCAGTTACACTCTGCCTGAAATAATGAAATTCATGCTTGTTGAGTGCCTAGTGTTAGTGGTTCTGAGATTTCCTAGGTTGTATATTTTGGTTGTATTTATGTGATGAATTACTTTATAGCTTGTTGGGGGTTTGGAGGTGGGAGGGTTGTGTTGTTTACATGCTGTGGATTGATTGCGAACAGTTTCCCAGAGAATATTCAATATCCGAAATTTCAGCTGGGTTGATTAGCTGTGAATGCTTGCATATGCTGTGTGGCATTGTTCCAGTTCCTGGATTCAATGAGCATAACAACTTTGGCAGTCCAGATTTTGAAAAGTACTGGTGATGTCTGGAAGGCATCGGTTTCCTTCAACTCCCATTGGCAAAGAGAGAGAGAGGGATAGGTTCTGTTCATGGACCTGGATGGAACAGGATATAAAGATGTCTTCTTTCTCAGGCAGCTGTACAAGCTGCCCCAAGTACAGGTTGTTTTGTGATCCAGAGAATGCCTTGAGCAGCAAAGGGGATTGGTGCTACCACTCACTGCTTTTTTCCAGGGCTTACTCAGCTGTCAGAGGTGAAGCTCCATGACTGAGTTTAAGCAGGAGCAACAGTGGGATGTGGTGGAATGAGGGAGAAATGCTGTAATGAACACAGTACATTTCTGCAGATAGAGATTATACTTCAAGCCGTTTAAGCACATGTTGTTCTTTGAAAATAGAGGTCTGCATTTGTTTAGTTTTTCTTTGGCATGATTGGCAGCATATCTGTTGAGAAGAGGCAGAATACCAGCCAGGGAGCGGTTTGGTGGGTCAGAAGAGTAGGCAAGCAAAGCTGTCCAGCATATGGAGTTTGCAGCTTTACAGCACACAGCCTGAGACAGGCGCTGCTCTCTTCCTAGAAATCCAAAAATCAGTGACGTTCCTTCAGTCCAGCTGAACAGACATTTGGCCTAAACAGGTGGGACCTAACCATTGTAATCAGATTATATGTGAAGGTTTGGGGTTTTGGGGGAGTGGGAGGGTGAGTTACAAGCATATGTGGTGGGAAAGGCAAGTAAATGATCTCTAAGAGGAAGCAACCAAGAGCTTCTTATTAGAATCAGCAACGTTCTCCTTATCTCAGTGCAGAGCTAGTTGCATTTTCTTTTGTTCTTTCAACAGGTTAGTAATTACTGTTGCAGTAATTAGGCTTGATGGAGAGTATATAAGACGATAAATGGTTATTCTGTGCAGTAGTGGGGGATATTTAGTGCCAAGCTTATTATTTTCAGTCAAAGCTAATTATCTCTATTATAATACATGACTCTCTTTCTTGAATTATGAGTGGGAAACGGCTGAATAGATTTTTTTTTCCAAACTGCCCTGAACCATGGAGAGAAATGAAAATTAAAAACAATGAAAAGCTTGTTAGACAATGAGAAGACTCATCTGTAAAGCTATTTCTGACAGATTTCTCTCTCTCTCTCATCTCTGGTTATATAAATATCAAATGCTTATCACGAAATAAATTGTTGCATTACACATGATATGGGTATTAAAGTTCAGTTCAGACATCAGAGAAGCCACTTATGATTCAGTGGATCTCAAGCAGTGAACTGCATGGCCACTTGGGTGTGATGGTGCTGGCTGAAATGAGGTTGCTCAGCCACGCAGCTGTGCTGGCCACAGCCTGGCTGACCTCTGAATTGCTGAGGTGATCAAGGGATTTACAGATGTTCCCATCAAGCGCCTTTGAAAAATACTGGCTGCCCAGAATAGGCATCTGTTTTGCTTGTATTTAGGGCCTGCCCTGGCAATCTGGACAGGGAAGCAATGTCAGAAGGGATTATACCCCCTGTCTGGCTTACCTCAAGCAATAAGGTCAGCAGAGAGCGTGACTTTGATTAGTAGGGTTTCTCTATTCTGCAGATGCTAGCCTGTCATTTATTAATAACGCAGTCGTCCCTCCTCTGCTTACATCATGGTTTCAATTTGTAGCAGTGACAGGGCTGATCACCTTTCAAGTCTTAGCCACCTTACAACACACCCTGGGTTTGCTTTGGCCCCACACATCAGAATCATGCGGTAACTTGACTCTCTGACTGGTGCAATGCTGTAGTAGAGCTGCAGCTTGCTGCCAGCCGTGGCAGCCGCAGCTTAGCTGGACTCCCAGCACCCACCATCCCAGCCCTCCCAACCACAATCCTGAATGTTCTTCCCATGGGAACTGGGGAGCGAGGCTAGGTGGAAAAAGGTGGTGCACAACCATGTTTGGTCTTCATGTGCTGACAGCAGCACTAGCATGGACAGCTGGACCCGAGAGCTGGGAAGTGCTTCTGGGCTCAGTGAAGCTGTCACTGAAGTACTCTCGTCAGGCCACGTTGGGTGATTGATGGAGCAGTGGAAAAGGCAGCTGTTTGCTGTTGAATGTAAATACTCCTGTTACAAAGGCACAGGGATGGGGGGAGAAGCTTCTGCCTTCCATATATACTTTTTCTAATTTTTAAAAATTGTGATTTTTAATTGGATTTAATTGCCCACAGAAGAGAATCGGTAAAGCTTCCCTGCCTATTTACAAGGCGGCTTTCCTTAAGAAATTCTGTGCTGTGCTTTTCCATGTGCTACACAACAGATGTTTGAAGCTGATTGGTGTCATGTGTTGCATTTTGCGGTACTTTAATACATGCTTTTGAGAGACAAGCAGTACAAAGAGGAACCGAGTTACTAAGATGGATAAAATTTTCACAGCACTAGTATTTGCCTGTCTTTGGTTACTGCCAGTAAAACCACATCAAACTATCACTGTGCTGCTCATCTGCCAGTCATCCTAAAAGCTGCTTGACTCCCATCAGAAATTCCATCCTTTACCTTCATTTTTTCCAGTCGTCCCTTGAGCCACACAAAAGCTCTCTTTATTGTCCTTATAGATTTTACATGTCTCATAAAATTCAAATCAGACTTCCTCAGTTTTCTCTGGTAACACCATTCTTATAGAGAGGTGGCGTAAGTGGACTGCTGTTTTTTGATGACATAGGTATTATTTCAATTTATGGTGCCATACAAATCATCTTTCTCAAATCAAGTGTGACCTTGTGAACTCTCTATGGGGAACTTACCCTGGAGATGTCTATGTCTGATGTTAAGTTCATCATTGTACTCTCCCAATTTCAGCTCAGGTTAGCGATGGCATTTCAAGAGCTATTTCTTAGAGGTGACTAAACAGAGCCATAGCAAATATACCTTATTAATTCAAATTCCTGGTGTCATTGAAAGTTCAATTTGATGAAAATGAAAGGTGCTTTCCACCAAACTTCTTATAGATCCTATAGGGCATTAGCCCCATACTCAGTAAGAGTGGCACAGAATTAAAACCAAGTATTATTCAAAGGTGTTAATTCAGATTTTGTCATAATGTCAATATCAATTAAGGTCGTCACTGGGTGAGGAAGAGTTCATATCTGTTACCACTTGCTAAGTTATTTGCATGAACGAGGGCTGTAAGATAGGGCCCTGGAATGGCTATAGGCTAATAGAAACTGTGTAAGGGCTACCAAGAAGGCAATAAAATGTAAAGTTAAGACAACACAGCTATACTTTAAATTGCATCTAAATGGGGATATTAAAATATTTATCTGAGATGCAGGAGAAGCGTAAGTCTCTTAACTTTCACAAAGCAAATATATCTATAGCACAAACAGATGAAAATAGAGACAGTTTTCATATAATCAAATCAAACGTGTCACACTGACTCTTTCATTCCTTGGTCTGAGAATCCAAAATTTAGTAGGTAACAACTAAATATTGTAAAACATAGTATTAGCTGATCAGATCTGGCAAGACGCGTAACTCCAGACTAGGAGCTTGCAGTACCAGAGAGCAGGAAAATCCATTAAACATACACAGCAGTAACTCATAACTGTAATCTTGTATAGATGTGTCTGCAAACTATAACTCAAAAAGCCTAACTAACCCATTTACAGCTGCAGACATCTCAACAGAATAGCTTTAGATGCTGTTATCCTATTTTAGTTTCATGTCTCTTTTTTGTAGCTGCAACTTAACTCAAAAGTGTATCTCTGTGGGAATTGATGGGGTTTATTATGTACATTTGTGTACAATAAGAACGAGAATGATCGATTCAGTTTATGCTGGCTCTTGTTTGTTTGGCTGCGTGACAAGGTTGCTATCAACAGAAGGTTTGAAGCATGAGGTAATGACTACAGCTTAAATGAGAACCCTTGTCATACCTGCTTTTTGCTTGGACTCATCAGCAAGTATCATGGCTTAGAGAAATGCGTGTGTGTTTTCTTTCATGTTTACAAACTGGCAAGCTTAGTGGAAGGTAAACTTTGACATTTCTTAACAGTTTCCCTCACCTCTGAAATCAAAGCTACTAGTATTGTGCTAAACTACTTAGTAGCTACTCAGAGTTTGAGAAAAAATGCTCTGTGAAGTAAGTATAGAAACCATTTCTTACAAACGGGTTTTTGTTTTTGTTTTTTTACTTATTTTTAATCTGGAAGAAATTAAAGTTCAACCTTCTAAGTATGCCCCTTGGTAAAGTCATGCTGACTACTCCTGATTACTTTCTTGTCCTTCATGTGCCTGGAAATGATTTCCAGGATTAGCTGTTCCACCACCTACCCAGGGTCAAGTAGTTATCTGCATCCTCATTCTTGAACTTCTTGAAGACAAAAGTGATATTTGCTTTCCTGTAGTCATCAGGCACTTCTCCCAGTCACTGTGATGGATCAAAGGTGATTATTGAAAGTGGCCTTGCAATGACATCTGCCATTTCCTCTGTACTCTTGTGCATCATATCATGGCCCATGTATGTCCAGTTTGCTTAAGTGTTCCCTGACCTGATCCTCTTCCTCCAGGGGTATATCTTCCTTGTTCTAGCCTTTACCCCCTGGCCTATAGGACCTGGAATTCCTGACGGCCAGTCTTGCAGCAAGGCAAAGAAGGCATTCAGCACTTCAGCCTTGTCCACATTCTGTGTCACCAGGTCCCCAGTCTTGTTTGAACAATAGATTTAAATTTTCCCTAGCCTTCCTTTTGTCACCTATGCACTTATAGAAACCCTTCTTGTCATTGACATCCCTTACCAGATTCAGTTACATGTGGGCTTTGGCTTTCCTAACTTTGTCCCTAGATGCTCACAAAACATCTCTGTATTCCCTCCAGGTTACTCATCCTTGCCTCCACCCTCTGTATGCTTCTTTTTTGTGTCTGACTAGGAGCTATTTATTCATCCACACAAGCCTCCCAGCAGTTCTGGAAATCACTGGGAAGGACCACTCGTGAGCCTGGAGGAGATAATCCTTGAATATTGTTCACCTGTCTTAGGCCTCTGTTTCCTCTAGGACCTTATCCTGTGGGACTCTTCTGGACAGATCTTTGAAGTAGCCTAAGCCTGCTCTTATGAAGTCCAGTGTTGTGAGCTTGCTTTTCATTCTCTTCCCTGCCCTTAAGATCCTGAACTCCATCATCTCATGGTCTCTTCAGCCAAAGCTGACTTTGATCTTCACATCTCCAATGAGCCCCTCCTTGTTGGTGAGAATGAGGTCTGGCAGATCATCTCTCCTCATTAGCTTTTCTGTCACTTGGAAAAGGAAGTTGTCATTCCTGCTCTCCAGGAACCTCCTGGATCGCTTATTGTCCTGCTGTGTTATCCTTCCAGCAGGTGTTATGGTGATTGACATCCCCGATGAGGACCACGGCCTGAAAATGTGATGATACTGTACAAAGTTGTTTGTACTGCTAGGGCAATCTGATGAGGGAAAGGAAGACTATACTGATGATGGAGAATATTTATGTTAGTCCATATCTGTGGAAACATGTTCTGTCTTGCATATTACCCTGCCAGCTGAAAATGTTACTACTTATATCCCTCTCATACCTGGAGACTTTATTACCCACGCTAGAAATTACTTCTGACCTTGTTGACGTCATCTACCTGGACTTGTGCAAAGCATTCGACACTGTCCCACACGACATCCTTGTCTCTAAATTGGAGAGACATCAATTTGATGGGTGGACCACTCGGCTGGATAAAGAACTGGCTGGATGGCCGCACGCAAAGAGTTGTGGTCAACGGCTCAATGTCCGGCTGGAGACTGGTAACGAGTGGTGTCCCTCAGGGATCAGTGTTGGAACCGGTCTTGTTCAACATCTTTGTCGGTGACATGGACAGTGGGATTGAGTGCGCCCTCAGCAAGTTTGCCGATGACACCAAGCTGTGTGGTTCGGTTGATACGCTGGAGGGAAGGGATGCCATCCAGAGGGACCTCGACATGCTTGTGAGGTGGGCAGATGTCAACTTATGTCAACCTGATGAAGTTTAACCATGCCAAGTGCAAGGTCCTACACCTGGGTCGGAGCAATCCCAGGCACAGCTACAGGTTGGGCAGAGAGGAGATTCAGAGCAGCCCTGCAGAGAAGGACTTGGGGGTGTTGGTCGATGAGAAAATGAACATGAGCCGGCTGCAGTGTGCGCTCGCAGCCCAGAAAGCCCAACCGTATCCTGGGCTGCATCAAAAGGAGAGTGACCAGCAGGTCAAAGGAGGTGATCCTGCCCCTCTACTCTGCTCTCGTGAGACCTCACTTGCAGTATTGTGTGCAGTTCTGGTGTCCTCAACATAAAAGGGACATGGAACTGTTGGAACAAGTCCAGAGGAGGGCCACGAGGATGATCAGGGGACTGGAGCACCTCCCGTATGAAGATAGGCTGGGAAAGTTGGGGCTGTTCAGCCTGGAGAAGAGAAGGCTGCGTGGAGACCTCAGAGCAGCTTTCCAGTATCTGAAGGGGGCCTACAAGGATGCTGGAGAGGGACTCTTCATCAGGGACTGTAGTGACAGGACAAGGGGTAATGGGTTCAAACTTAAACAGGGGAAGTTTAGATTGGATATAAGGAAGAAATTCTTTACTGTGAGGGTGATGAGGCACTGGAATGGGTTGCCCAGGGAGGTTGTGAATGCTCCATCCTTGGCAGTGTTCAAGGCCAGGTTGGATGAGGCCTTGGGTGACATGGTTTAGTGTGAGGTGTCCCTGCCCATGGCAGGGGGTTTGGAAATAGATGATCTTAAGGTCCTTTCCAACCCTAACTATTCTATGATTCTATGACCTGTGGCTCAGCATCATGGGGACCACTCATAAACCTGCTGAAGTCTCATAACCCTGTTCAAGTCAGGATAAACTGAGTGAACAAAGACTAAATAGTTAAGCATCTTAAGTCAACTTCACTCATTTTGTTTGAACACTCACTCACTAGCAGGTCAGCTTGCTGTAACCTTTGGCAAGGGTGAGAGGCAGATGGAAAGATCATCTTCAACTGGCATAGCTGGAACTGAAAAAGGACTTCTATCTTTGGCTTTTTTCCACTCTAGACATACTCTGCATATGACTAATATGGTTTTTAAAAGAAACCCACTGAATGCTTACCCAAAGAATTCTGCTGCTGCAGCATTTCTGCTAAGAGGAAGAAAGAGCTACAGTCTTGTCTTGGTTTGGGAGGTGAAAAATGTGATGGTATTTGCAATTATTGGTCTAACCTGGAGAGGAATGGCCAGTCAAGAATTGTATAAAGCATGAGAGAAATGCTGCTTAGGGATGAGAGCTGTAACATCCACTGGGCATTAACTTGTACCCTTGAACCTACCTAAGTGTTGAGCAGTGGAATCATGAGGAATAGATACCATCTGAAGAAGGCAGAAAATAAAAAGGAAGAAATACTGAATAAATTGAAGTTTGTCAAATGCAAAATTCAGAGGACAGATGCTTTGTGGAAAGGCCTTAAGCTGTTGTTCTTTTCTTTGGCTGTCAAAAGATTTTAATAAGGTGCCATCACAACTTTAAAACTTTATTTCTGGACCCACAAGGACTATAAGTGCTAGTTTTTTCTTCTTTCTTCTTGATGAGCTGCAATTTGCTGTCAGTTGCCTACAGTTCTCATAAAGTTTATGTAAATTTTAATTCAGGAAAGACTTGGACTCCTCGATAAGTAAGTTTGGTAAAACTAGATTCAGTTGCAAAGAAGCTCCTCCTCATGTCATAGGCAATACCTTGCACTGCTGCATCAGTGGCTGGATGGACAGCGGCTACGTGGGGAGTCTTTGCAAAATCTAGTTGCAAGAGCTGAACTCCTCTGGCAGAAATCTATGACAAGTTGCCAGAGATGAGCAGAAAACCACCCAGGTACGCTTAAGCTCTCCATTCTGGGCAGCTGAGCACACTCTACTGTGTGAGCCACTCCACTGCTGAAGTGGAAAAAAAATCCTCCAGCTTCCAGTGTCTGACAAACTGGGCATGTCTGATCTCTTGGTAGCCAGCCATACCTGCCCCCTTTGCTCTTCTCCATTTTTGCTGGATCATGAATGCCATGGGTCTCAGGAGTTCACTTGCAGGTTTACCACTGCAGTCCCACCATTGTCACCCTCACATTTCCTAAGGCTGAGTGTTCCTTCAAGATTTCCTGAAATTCTGTTCTCTAAATCAGATAATGGTATGTTTGTTTCATAATCAAGCAACTGAGTCTTCATTCCACAGAGTAAGTCAAACATGCAGAATAGTAACAGCAGATGAAGAAGTGCCTTAACACACCCAATTAGATGCAGAAATTAGGTATTTCAGAGTTGTAAGTTGCTTCTTTTATAGGTTCACATGGTCATACTAATGACAGATGTTATTGCAGTTACTAAAAACACGCATTCTGTAATAATGGAAAATAAGCATAAAGGAGTCTCGTGAACACAAGAGACAATGCTTTATATAGAAGTAAGAAATAAAGGGAGAAGCAATAAGTATTAACAACTTATGATAACTCAAGAAACTGAGTTGTGCATTTCTGGATGTGTTGAAGATTTTCAACAGATATTTCCTATGGAAAGAATTTATGAATCAAAGCATAAGAGTTGTCCAGGGAAGATTGGTCCCACATGGATACTGTTGCTGTTTTAACTCATCCAAATCTTCCAAACTATTCACTATGAACAGATTGTATTCATAAGTACAGGAAGCATTTGCATTTAGTATAGCTAAATTAGCTGAAGCAGAGATTAACACACTCCATGTAATGTTTAACCAGAAAATAGAACAGTTGTATGGCCAGAATGAGACATTTAGAGGGAAAAGATACAGTGAGCCAGATTTTGTTCTTGGTTGGGGTTACCATAGATGTGCAGATACAAAACATGTCTGGATTAATTTGCTTTCTACTTGCATTGGCCTTCTTGTCAGTTATTATTTCCTCTTTATGAAGAAGGAAGAGCTGAAACCTACATGTTTTGGCATCATGGAAAATGGCCAAGGCTACTTACCCTGTAGGGATCTATCTAGTGTACATTTGAGGGAGGAGGTAGATGCCATTTATCCTATTTTATTTTAAATAATGCTACCTGGATAGTAGTATATTTCCCTTCTTTCTTTTCTTTTCTTTTCAAAAAGTCCAAAGTGTTACTATGCTAGGAACAACTTTTGACTTGAGCCTGAGATTACGACCAGCCTCAACTCTTCAAGAAGTAAATAGGATTAGAAGGGTTTGTGGATAGCTTTGCATTCTCAGACACATTTAGCAATTCACATCATGGAAGCTCAAGATAAATAAATAAATAAATAAATAAGACTTGGAGTTCTCTTTTCATTCTCTTCCCTGGCATAAAAATTTTGCAAACAGCTTATTTGTATTAGAAAGGTTGTACTTGTTTAAATTCGTTAGATAACACACATACGCTTGCAAGAAGATTAAGGATAGGCAGAAATGCTACCAAAGTTTCAAAATGCTTATGCAAATACTTCTTGTCCAGAAATATCCTGAGTACTAGCACCTCTATGTCTTCCCAGCTTCATCCTGGATAGATTCAGTGAAACATGTCATACTTATGACCAAAATGTCATATTCATGAAACATGTCATATTTATGACCAAAACTTTGGAAATAAAGTAAATATGCCTCAGGTTATAATTTTAAGAATTGAACTATTTGTTTCAACTGGTGTTCCCATCATTACAAAGTATACCCTTTGGAGTTGTCAAGTGATGCAAAGAATCATGCTGAAGGGCTCCAGAAATGGGTTGAAATTGACCTGCCCTTGCTCAAAGTAGGGAAACTCAACCCTGCTACAAAGATGCAGAACTTTGGTTCTTCATATACCATGGAGCCGATCCCAAACGGCCTTTCTGCTGATCTTCTCAGTGAAGCATCTTTTTACCTGTTCCCTGAAGTGAACAGGTATAAACCCCTTTGTTATTTACATTGAAGGGGTTTATATCCTTTTATATCAATGGGCTACTGAAGAACTTCTCTGGGGGCAGGAATGGTTACCAAAGCCTGAAGAAATTTTCCACTGAGTTCAATGGCAGTACTCAGAAGAGGCTGGGCATGACGTCTCTAGTTTGAAGCTTTCCTGGGATACAAGCAAATTCATTTCTCTGATACTGCCTAGCTCTCGTGAGTGTGCCAGTCAAATTTTTAATGCAGTGTTTGTCTGACACTGGGCATTTTCACTCAGGATGTAATATGCCACAGACTTTTACTTTAGATCTAAATTGGGATATCTAGAATATTTTGCTTTTTAATAGGTTCATGTAGTCCCTTCCCTAGTTCTTCCCTTCCTGTGTCCCCTCTTGTGCCTTGATTTTCACACCCACCACATGAGAATGTCCAGTTTCCCCTGATCTGGAAAACATGGTGACTGGTACTGGAAGGACCACTGCAGCAAGTGTTCCCACTGTCCCCCATCTCACGTTCAGTATGTCTCTTCAAAACAAGTTCCTGTGTGCTAGCAGAGCATTATGAAGTGTTTATTGCTGTTGCAGTATGTGCTTTGAGATCTAGGATATCCTTTAATTCCTTGAGTTTTTCACTCCAGCATCTCTTCAAGAGGAACAAGTGAAAGCCTGATATGGCAGTATTTAATTATTCATATTGTACAAGGTACAAGCAAAATATCTGCTGTTAATCATGGGTGTTTTAAAACCATAAACTCACTGTTCATATTCGTTAACAGTTGGGGAAGAAAGTCGATCTTTCCTGAAAATACTGAAGCAGATGGGAGCACTGTGAATGCCAGAATATCCTTGCAAATTCTCCTAACATGAAACAGCTTTGGACAGTTCAGGACATCTGGAGTGAATATGGGAGAGGGAAATGAAAAATTTCTTGAATGTACTTAAAGGCTGAAATAGAATCACAGTGGCATAGACATGCAGAAACCCTGAATGAAATACACACATGGATATGGCAGAATGCTTAAAAGGAAGTCAGCCTGCTAGAAGCAGAACTATTTTTAGTCTTCTAATGAAGAAAGCAGCTGTATTTGAGAAAGCCAGTCACTCACTCCTTGGAAAAATCAGCTGGAACTCTTTCTGGGTCCTGGTGTTCTTGGTTGCGAGAGGAAAATCTTATGTGTAAGCTCTTTTAGCCCTGGAGAACCTTAAATGGCAGTCATCTTAGGTTTTGAAGCACAGTTGGGAGCTTCTTGGGAACAGATTCACAGACTTCTGTTGGAGCCCATGGTCACTTTGCGGTATGCAACCACTCTTGGAATGAGTGCTTCTTTATGAGACAGTGAGGATCTGGCAAAGTCCTCCAAGATGTACATTGAACATAGCATTCTGTCTTTTTTTGTTCTGTGCTGCGCTGCTTGTTATCCAGTGTTTGTTTCCATTCTGAGTTTCCCCAGAGCTTTACTGGGGTGCAGCAGTCTCTCCACTTCGTCACAAAACCTGTTTTCTTATTTGTATAGTGCTTGTGTTAGGTGTGGGAATGGAAGAAAGCCACTTCATTTTGCTGTTGTAGTGAAATTTGAATTGTGAAAACTCACTGCTCTTAAAGTACCATCTTTGTACAGAATAAGCCCATTTGTAAGGTGCGGTTGTGGTGGTATAAAAGAATATTTTCTGTCTTTTTCTGTCATGTTGCTGAGTTAAACAAATTATCAAAGGGAATTATGTGTATCCTGGCTGTGACATGAACGGACAATAGTTATCACGAGGTCAAAGCCATCGAATGTGCTTGCTGGAAGTGAAGGAGACAGCTTGATTTTTCCGCTGGCTTGAGAAACCATTTCTGAACTAGTGAAAGTAGATGCATTGTAGAAGGCTGAATGGAGAGAAAAGGGATTTCAGCTTAAAGCCAGCATTGGGGAAGCCTGACCACAGCCATCTGCCTATAATGGCCTGGCATTTTTAAATGAGAGAATGAGATTAGTGGGGAGGGTGGCTTGATTTTGAAAACCTACTTCTGCAGGTGATCTATTATTTTCTTCAGTGGCCACCTGCTCAAACTGTCAGGAATTGGACAAGATTTTAAAGGTGAGAGAATGGCAGGGTATTCAAAAAGAAATGTCATGGAGAGTGAGCTGCTACCTGGGCTCTGTGGGTAGACCTGCTCTGGGCAGCTTTGTCAGGCTTCTTCAGTCACTTCCAGCTCCCAGCCTTACATTTACATTCTTTTCTTGCCTGTATAATACCTAAAGTGTCTTATACAGTGGGGAACTGTCTTGTACGTAGGTACTTATATGCTCAAAAATTGGAAGGATGGAGGAAAGGGTTTGTAAGCTCCAAGAGGAATATTCTGACTTCTCCTTTTTCAGTAAGACTATGGCCCAGAGAAGAAGCTGATGCTGTCAGCCTCTTCTTATTTGCTTGGCACCTGCCACGTGCCTCCAAAGGGTTATCCCTCTTCAGATCTCCCGGCACAGTTTGTTCTATAATCGGTCCCTAAATCTGTTTCTGCTTGAGCAATATGGTTTTAAAGCTAACCCCTATTACAAGTATTGAAAAGAGGGAAGATCGTTGACTGAATTGCATAAGGGATAATTATGTATTTACTCTGACACAAGATAGGCATCTTGGGGGCAGTGACCAGCAGCTACAGGGGGCTTGGGGAGTTTGAGCCTCTTTGCCTGACTTGGGGGCAGCTGGAGCAGCAGGTCTGACCACAGCCTGTGCTTTTCACCACAGATATCTGAAGTTTTTAGCTGGTTTCAGTAGAGCCTGTTTTGCATAAACCATTTCTATTTTCCCATTACTCATATGTCCCTTTGTTAATAACATAATGTAAATAATTCTGTGCTGGATTTGGCATTCATCTAAACAGGTGTAACACTAAAGCAGTCGTAATTGGTTTCAGTGTTTGCAGCCTTCTCTCTGGCTGCACTTTTCAAAGGGGTTTACTTGTTTTTTGCTTTTGAAGGCTCACTATTACCATAATTCACCCATCAGTCTGCTGCTTCTAATGTTAATTCAGTTTTATAACTTGGTAGGAGGCAAGATGAAATGCTTCAAGCTGCATCCTAAGGTTACTCTTCGAGTGGCCGGTGTTTTAAATCGATATGATGGGCATTGGCAAGAAGAGGTTTGTGATATTTATAGTCTTCAGGAATCTGCGTAAAAGTGAAAAAATGCTTATCCTGCTTCTGTATAAATACCACATCCAAAGCACACCTGTCTTCTGCCATGTGGGCCAGCTAATTGGTTTTTGATCTATTTTTACTGTTCTTAGCTGAAAGGCAATTTTTTGTTAAGTTTCACAGAAAGCTCTAGAGCTGTTTTAGGGGTTTGTAGCTGTGAAAAATAGCTGTGGTTCTGTTTTTTAAAAAGCATTCTCAAGGAATAATTACAATGATTGAGAATGCTTCTTAAAAAAACAGAAGCGTGTACATTTTTCATAGCTACACGTCTCTAAAATGGCTTTGTGGGTTTCTTCACATATTCAGGAAACTTTTAAAAATAAAAAGGAGCAAATCTATCTCTGAGCTTGGCAACAGATGAAGTTTATATTTCACAAGTATCTGAAAATGGGTTCCTCCCCATTTGCAGACACAGATGCCAAAGTTTTAAACTGACAGTGCAAAGTTTATATTGCAAGCTTTGTAAAGGAGCAAAGCAGCGTTTTTCTGCTCCATGTCAGTCCTGCTCTTATGCCTGGCTGGGATGAAGCCTTGTTGGACAGTTGTTATTATTGTTATTGTTTATGAATTCCTGGCCTTGTGGTTGTGCGGAACAGCAAGTCGTCATTGTTGAATTGGGAACCGTAGACATGAAAATAGCAAAAAGGTTGCCCCTGCTGCTAAACTTTTGGCAGTATTTTGTATTCCATTCTTGTCTGTATTAAAACACAGAATGTAGTGAATGGGCCAAACCCTGAAACCCTTATTTGGTTATTATGAAAAGAGAGAGAAAAGGCTGTGATTCATTAGGACGGGACGAATAAGAGGCTGCAGATAAAATCTATGCAAGATAGCTCGGGAGGTTCTGTTCCCTTGTCTCATAACAACCCAGCAACGCAAGGGTTGTCTGAGCACAGAAATGGTGGCTCTGTCAAAAGTGATGCATTAAATAGTCCTCATGCTGGGGCAAACAGAGCAATGTAAGGAAGTGTCTGCTACTTATGTGATATATCTAAGCATGTATATGCAGAGTTAGTGGGAAAGGGAAGACATTGAGATCTCTGGGTAAATGCATGCCTCTGCAAAGGTGACTTGGGTGGAAATCATGGGATGCTCCTGAAACCAGCTACTTTAATTGGGAATTTTATGGGGTTTTTTAATGGCAGTACAAAATACCTGGGGTTACCTATTACCTCAAACAAAAGGGGTACAGGAAAGGGAACAGAACCTGTTGTTTCAGCATCTGAGCAGTCTCTAAGTGGCAGCTTGCTAATCCCATTTCAGTATTTCGCCTGGAGCAGCAGGAGTTACAGATGTTTGCTTGCATCATCACAGTATAGTCTCTGATGATGGTGGTTTGTGGTGTTGTAATCCCACAGAAATTATACTTTGGCTTCAATACTTTGGCCTGTCTGGGCATGACTGATCATTATCTGCTCTTCAAGATTAGCTGAAAGTGCCTAGCTAAATGCTCTGGACTTTGTAGTAGAAGAGGATGAATCTGGAGGCTGGGTCTCTGAAATTGTCACATAAAACAAGACAGTTTTGTTTATTCCATGTGCTCTCGGTTTAAATGAAAGAAGAGAGCAGTGCAGAGCTGGGCCTGTCTGCTTGGCTTATATTCAGTTACTTAACTCATGGTACCATTGCAACCCTAGTAGGCAGCATTGCAGTAAAGGCCACGAGTGTTGTAAATAACATCAGGAAGAGAGTTTTTTGTTTCCTTCTCCCCACTTTTTACATTAGATGCTGAATGAGCTGCACACGTGCGTTTGTGAGGGGGATTGTTCAGCTGATCTGCCTCGCGCTCCCAGACCTTCCTGATCTCCCTTCCCAGAGAATCTTGATGATAATTTTAGTAAGAGGCTGTTCTGAGTGCCATTTGGCTCATCTGGTTACAGTCAGGAAGCCTGTTCTCATTATTTTTCTGGGATCAGATAGGACAGAAGTTTAAATATTAGCTCCTCAGCTATTTAAACCCTGTGGCAATGCCAGTCTGCTTGGCACGTAATGTTGAATCTAGTGATAAGATATTCAGTAGACTCTTGACCCTCACAGCGTTGTAAGAAATATGCTGATAAATTCTCTGTTAGGGATAGAATGGATGAACTGGCTCCTGCATTTTATGACAATTGTTAATCAAAAACTCTGTCAAAAATCTGGGCTTAGAGATCTCTCCTATCTATGCTGTTGCCCTCCAGTAAACCCTGGTTTCCTGGAGACTTCCAGAGTATCCCTAGATAAGCAGTACTGCAGACAAATAACGAAGTAAATTTAAAAAAGAGAGGTCTCCAGCGAAGGCTTCATGCCCAAAAGTATTTCCTGGTCTCGAATTACATTTTTGTCCACTAGATGGCTTTTCTCCCCCCTACCAGAGACTTGACAGAGCAATCTGAATCAACCAAAGGTAAGCCACCTAAATGATGCTACCTAACGGTAACAGTTTAGTAAGAAAGTTCTAATTGCATACATCATACAGGGTTTATGTATCCTGTGATGTAAATTTCCCTACATGGAGCAAATCCTACTTATGTTGGCACAGAGAAAAATCCAAGTTGAGATATTTTAGCAAATTGTTTGCCAGCAAACAATGTTTGCTTATGACACAAATTTATTAAAGACCGCAAAGCGTGTTCTGTGGTTATCAAGTCTTCAGCACTGACACTGCAAAATAATGTAAAATCTTCCAGACCTTGTTTTGGTTTGATGGGGGGTTTTAGGAATCAGAAACAGAGGAGTTCCTCCCCTTACCCACCCAGCCTGTAGTATAATATTAATTAATGACATTTGCAAGCAAATTTAGTTCTGCAATTATTATAATTAAGTGGTACAGATGGGCAGGACTCTGCATTATGTGGCTTAAGCCAAATCAAATGGAGTGCCAAAAAAAAACCCAACAACAAACAAATCCAACATTATTTACATTGAGGAAAGTCTCAGTTTTAGTGATTGTGTGAGTCCCACTGACCAGTGACATATTAGCAGGTCTGTGCCTTTCCTGTTGACTTCACCAGGTGAATAAGATAGTGGCCAAGAGAAGAGTACCTGCATTAGTGAAATATGTGGTATTCAGGTTATGACCAAAAAAAAACAAACTCCAAACCAACAAACCCAAACCAAAACCATCACCACAAACATTTTGTTATTATTTTATAATACTTACCCTCCTCAAAAATACATAACATGGTAGAATTAAAAATAATGCCCGGACTGATGTTCACCATTTCACTAGAGAAAATATAAGGGAATTTGAACAATTTTAGATCAGTAACATGTTTTTAAGAAATGCAGTTATACCAACAAGGCTGATGTGGGTATACGCACTAGAGGAAGATGAGAGAACTTCTATCACAAGCAGCTATTGGTGTCTTCCTGAGAAGCTCAGCAGCACTTGAGATTTGTTTTATTTCTGCAAGGAAGTTACTGCAGGAGGCTGCCTGGAGATGCAGTTCCTCAGTTCATTTTATAGCTAGTAAGTATTTGTTCAGTGTGAAACTCCCATTTCTAGCTGTTGAACCAGAGCGGGTCTTTCTTTTCCTGTCAACTTCCTGATAGCCACAGGGCGGGGGAAAGAAGTGTGTTCTCATTTCAGCATCCCTCACCCTCCTCCTTGCTTCTCTGGAAGATGAAGCAAGCAAGCTATTTCTGTTACTCATCCTTTCCTTCAGCCTCCTTCTTTAAGAATCTTCATCTCTTGTGAATCATTTCAGTGCCCATTCCTGTCCCCAGTTCTAGCTTTTGCAAGCTTTAGCATGAAATTAGTGGGGTTGCTAGTTTTGCCTGCATGGCATGGGGTCCCACTAGAGAATAGCTTGAGATCTTGGCAGTCTCCATCAGTGGGTGCTGGCTGGAAGTGCTGGGATGGAGGAGCAGCACAAGCACTGGAGCTTTTTCTCTACAGATTCAGGAAGCCAATGTCACATCAGTTTGCACTCAGTTTGAGCTTGGAAAAATGGGGTTTGCTGCCACAAAGTTTAATTTTTAAATTTTTCTTAACAAAAGCTTAGATTCTGTGGGAATTCATGACTGAGAGCGGTGTCCGCACTTGCCAGGGAAATCTTGCAACTACAAAGCATCTGAATGGATTTTTAAGCCCCATTTGATTAATACCAGAAGGATTAGCGTGTTATTTTGTTTGATGCCAACACACAAAAACCTCATGTGCTTTAAACTGAAGGGTTACATTTACCTGGGTGGTGCTAAGCCAAGGTGATGAGATTCATGGTGTAAAAAAGCCCAGTTATGCTCATGGCCCTGGGGCCATGGAGTACTTCAGGCTGAGCCAGCTATTGTGCTACCTGTCATGAATGAATGGGATGGAGGAGCAGGCTCTTCTGGCTCACAAGTGAGCTGACACGATTTGATGTTCTGAGTGTAGGAGGTGTGAAACACTAAGACTGCTAATCTAATGGTGGTCAGCTAAGCAGTTTGGTCAGAAATGTCAGGGGTAATACACAAGCACAGATCTTTGAGCCTTTTAGCTACCTTCTGCTTTCAGTTACATCAGTATAAATCCATTGACTTCCCTAGGGTTACCACATCAGGCTTATTCCAGTGCTCTGAGAGCAGAGTTGAGGGGCAGAAGGGGGAAGAGGAGGAGGTGAATGGAATAAAAAAATGCAGTCTGCAACTTTACTATGCACACAGTATATTCCCTTTAATGGGTTTCAACTGTTTGGCTTAGTTGAGGATGTTCTTTCTGGCTGTGAAGCCAGACAGTGAACAATCAGTAGCACCTAAGACCTTTGCAGTAGCACTAATGCAATAGAGGTGCTGTCATGGAAAACATTCTCTAGTATGTGCATGCTACTGAACACGCAGTAGAAATGAACCCATTTTTTTACATCCACCTACTCCTCCATAGCTGTCTGCTGATCATAGGCAGAAGAGACCGTGTGTGGTCCTCAAGACGAACTAGAGTATTCCAGAAACCATAGCACCGGGCGGGAGGGAGGGGGGAATAAAAATAATTTTTAAGTAGGAGAAAAGCCTTAGCTCAGTTTAAAAATTGTCCGGGACATGGTGTGTGGGGTTTCTGTCCCTGACACAGGGGGTATCTGGCACGCTGCTTTTACAAAGTTTTACAGAGTTTTCACTAAGTACAAAGGTAGTTGGGAAGAGCCGGGTCA
Organism: Psittacula echo; assembly: GCF_963264785.1. Taxonomy (NCBI): domain Eukaryota; kingdom Metazoa; phylum Chordata; class Aves; order Psittaciformes; family Psittacidae; genus Psittacula; species Psittacula echo. The sequence continues at coordinate 67,287,161 of NC_137737.1, read as the reverse complement.
TGCTACTCTTCAAACTCACTGCAGCAACAGATCCAAAAGATAGTAAATAATAGCTTGGCACTCAGTCCTTACCTGTGCTGATCTAGGGGAACTCAGGGTAAGGAAGCAAATGTTGATCTAAGCCTCCTATAATCCATCTTGAGACTTGGCATTGGCCAAAGGTCTCCTTTAACCAACGCCAGTTATTAGAGTACTACAGTGGTTGTTCCAAAAAAATTCAAACCCACTCACAACAAGTGCTCAGCTGGAGCTAGGCAGGTCATGTACAAACCGGCTATCTTAGTTCACAGTTCTTCTGTGCCACCATGTACCTCTCTAAAGGCCATGCTGAGGTCCTTTGCACTCTTTCACTGTGCCTTTGATCTCTGCCATCTCTGTACATTCTCCTCTCCAGGTCAAAGAAAAACATTTTTACCACCAAGTAAATCTGTTAGAGAGACGTTACTAACCCAAACGACCTCCACTTTATGAAGGAAATATGGATCCAATTCCTTTTGTGCACCTGAAATGCTGCTGCTAAACCTGTGTTATGCAAGGTCAGGGAAAACAAGGTAAGCTAACAAAAAATACTCAGTGATACCAGAGCAAGATGATGTGCATGCCCCTGAAAGTAAATTTGGCTCTGCACTGAACATAAAAGGATTTGCCAAAATCTTTGTCTTCAATTGAAACACAGGTTTACAGTGTTGAAAGTAGACATCCAGGTTTGATCTTAGGTTGGCTCAGACAAGGAGTGATATTGCTGACCTGCTCAGGCCCAGACTCAGGACTGACCTTTCTCTGAATAACCCCATAGACCCCTCCCAGCCTTGACACCAAGATTTGTGACACACAAGACTTACTGTGGCTGCCCTGCAGTATCAGGTCAGCTTCATCAACACAGTATCACCTTGCTGTTGCCTCTTTCCTTTCAACCCTGCAGAAAGATTGCAGCTTTTCTTCTCTGAGTATGATGTGATCCAGTTTTGCTTACACTCTAATGATCAACCATGGAAAAAAAAAAATGAGTGGCATATACCTGTTATGAATTAAGATATGCTGTTAGTTAAGCCTTTGAATATGTGTTTAATTTTCAGGTGTATGCATAATTACTCTGTGACCCGTTTAGCATTTCAGACTCATTCCTTTCAAAGACAAGAAAAAAAGAGGTTACATCCAAGCTGAAATGAAAAACACAAAAGATTTTTCTTTTTTTTTTCTGAATAATGTTTAAAAGGTTTCTGAACAAATTTGTTTTCTAAGTAGTTTGCTTTCAATCCTAAGATGACAACTGCCAGCAGCTGGCTGGGAAAAAGCAAAAGTTAGCCTGAGAAGTAATAAAACTCACATGACTTGAAACTGTACAATACTGAGCCTGTTTGTAACCACAGCTAGATTTCTTTGTCGTTCTGGAAAAAATAGCGAAGTGTCGGGGGGGGTTTCTTTGTTACGATTTTTCTTAAAGGGATTTTCTACTGGGGAGGCAGCAGCAGAAGGGATTTTTGTTGGTTACTTTTATTTCAAAGCTTAGCGATAACAGGAAAGCAATATGATTTTGGCAGGAAAGCATCACATCCCGTGTTAGAGAATAAAGATTGTTCATTTGATGATGTACCAAGATAACCCTTTCTGGATGTACGGATTTTTCTATATATTTGCATAGAAAGTCATTACAGCACCCTTCAGCTGATAACAGTAGCACATTGTTGCATGTTTCTGCATGTCTTGCAGCTCCCTGGACAAGCTGTTGATCAGGTAGGTCACTCCCCGGAAGCAGAAAGTCATTCTGTGAGTTCTTTCTTGGATGGGAGATAAGCCTTGTTGCTAGTCTACAACATGCTGTCTCCTCTCTTTGCAGAGAGCATGATAACTTCAGAAATTGCTTGCTCCTTTCTGTTTAGGGTTTCCAGCCTGACACATCACAGGGAAAGAAAGAAAGAAAGGAAGGAAGGAAGGAAAAAGCACAACTTCTTAAATGGAGGACAGTCAGTCCTTTCCCTTGTCAGATTCAAAAAAAGAAAAAAGCAATGCTTGCCCAGCTCTGCTGTTTCTATGTTGACTTTCATGCTAAAAATTATGCACACCCATTACATTAGGGTGAATTTCTTCAGAGAGTGTATTTCATTCAGATTCATGTAACTATTGACTGGAAGCAAGGTTAAACTCAGCCTGTTTAAAAATTAACCCATTTTTAAAAGAAGTTGCATAACGCAGTAGCACTCTTCAGGCAATCCTTCAGCTTTCTAGCATCAAGTCATCTCTGATGATGTGCAGGCTGTGTTTAAAGGCAACACGTCCCTAACAGCTCCTATGCCTGCAAAGTTCCATGCTGTTGCTTTAAACTGGTAATTCTCTGATGGTCTTTATATTGTTATAGTGTGAAAACAAGTATGCATACTGTATTTCTGCATTAATTTTCCCGGACGCCATCTTTCAAATATATACCTTTAAATGTACCCACTTCTGATTCCATGCTCCTAAATTAGCGCACACAAGGATACAGGAAAATGCAGGAAAGTTTAAATGCTTTAGCGATCCTCTGTCAAAACCACATCTACCTTCAAGCCTGCGTTTTGTCTGTCAATGCAGAGGCAGGCATGTTAAGGAGCAGTAATTCAAAGCTCATAGTAAATGTAAATCCCATAATTCAGAATTAGCTGTGATTCCTGCTGTCAGGAGCACAGAGCTAAGTAAAGGGTAGATTTCTTCCCCTACTGTATTTTCATTCAGATTAATATTTAAGCCGTGCTGGTGGTTGTGTCCAGGAGAACAGTCAGTCCTCTTACAGCTATAAATGGTAAGAGGCTGGGTCTGTTAGAGCTCGCCTGTCAGCTGTTGGAACCAGGCGAGCACCTTGCTGCAGCTGGCCCCAGACCGAGCATTTTCATCGTGCTCCTGCTCTCCGCTCGCACCAGCTCCCTCATTGGTTGTAGCTATCGCCCTCCTTGCAGCAACTGCTGCTGACAGTGTATCTCTCCTCAGCTGAGATTACTGCGTATGACCTACTTTGAAAATGGTGTGAACCAAGGTTCACAAATTGTCTTGGAAGGATGCCACGGGGTTGGTGTGCAAACATGCGCGGTCTGGGAGGCTTCTGGCAGAGCAGAACTGACTGTCTCCATGTCCTTCCAGATGCAGCGTGCGTTCTTCCACCAGCCGCGGCTTCACAATCCATCTTTGTGCTCTTGAGTGCGGCCTATTGATTTCCCAGGCAGGCCTGCTAGGTTAGAGAGCCTTTGGCCAATAAGTCCTCCATGCCTTTTTTGCTCTCAAAACAGCTGAAGTAGTAATAAAGATGAATAAAGGGTTTCAGGCTGAGTTGTCAGCTGAAGCCTAGCAGTAGTAGTAGTAGTTGTAGTAAAAGCAGTAGTAGTGGTATCGGATACAAGTCACAAAGGAGAGCTAGGAGTGATATTTTATTTACACAGTTCATCTGTTTACTACAATCTGCTCGTTCATAGTGCAATGTAAACTTGCAATTACCAAAGCTGCTTTCCATGCCAGATGAATGCTTTAACCTGTATGTCATTCCAAAATACTGATAGAGGAGAAAATTCAGCAGAAAGGAACAGCCTGGAGAATTGCAGCCTTAAAGCTGTACGGGTTTGGGAGGTTTTTTTTCCCCTTTTCCTCTTTTTTTTTTTTTCCTTCTTTGTCTCCCTTATATAAGCTCTGTGCTGCAGAGGAAAGTTTCCACAGCCTCAGAGAGATCATATGCAGTTTCAAATCTACTTGAAAGATAAGGCTTGCTTTTTTTTCTCTCTTTTCCCTCCCCAAGGCTAATATATTACATACCTACTCAGCATAGGGCTGCCTGTTATCTGATAAGATAATTAGCATCAGACACTAGGAGAAGCATATGTACTTTTAAAAAGGAGCATTACTGAACGTTCACAGAGGGAGTTAGAGTGTGCTTATCAGAGCTTTTCCATGCAGAAGGCTTGCACTAGTATTTGACTTCAGGTCAAGAAGTCCTTTATTAAATTAGCAATGCAAATGTGTTTTACTTTATACATGTGGAATTTAAGTGTGTCGGACAGCCTCCCTCTAGAGCACTTTGGGGCTTTTCAGAGATTTAGCGTGGACAAGGGTTCCAACTTAGGCTCTGAGTATTTCTTTTTGTTTGTTTTGTCCTCTGTAAAGACATCTGTTCTACATGGCTCTCCACCTTGGCTGCAGTTCAATTTCCACTGACTTCCATGAACTCCATTATGAAACCCAAGTGCAGTCCTCTCTTTGCACCAGGACCAGCTTGTGGCTCTTGAACACGGACCTGCAGCCTATGGATGCCCTCAGCCACATCTCCCAAAGCACTTGGCTATGGGGAGCAGCCACCACCTCGAGGGAAGTACACCTCATCCTCCAGCTTGTCCCTACCCTGCTGATTGACAGTCATGAGTCCTTGAAGCCATGCTATAGCAGTTTAAAAATACGGAACGCTGAGACAAAGACTTTTATCAGCTCTAAAAGCAGGATAACACTAATGCTTACCCTGTTTGATGTGGTCTTTGCTGGTTGTTAAATGACTGAAATGATCCATGGTGGTCAAAGGGGAAGAGGGCAGGACCTGAAAGAAGAGCTTGACGTCTGATAATTGCCAGTCCTGTTCATGAAGCGGCTGGCCCACAGGCAGGAGCTGCTGCCTGAGCACGCCTGCTGGATCCTCTGCAGCAAACCCTTCTGGCCTGACAGTTGTAATAATAAATACCGTAACTGTGCTGACATTCTGGCCTGGCAGGGTCTTTCATGAGTCTCAGCTGGGAGTGATTGTTTTAATGAAAAATCTTAATAGATGAATAGTTTGCCCATGAGTTGTTACTTCGAGCATAGAAGGCTCTGAGTTGTTTCTAGTGGTGGTTGTTTTCTTTTAATAGCATATGTGGAGATTTCTGGGGGATGTGGGAGTGCTCCTCACCTAAAAGGTTGGGGGAGGACTGAAAAAAGCTGTAGTGTCCTTGTGACTTGTATCACTATGTTGTGAAGTGTGATGGCAACTGGGGGAAACTGGAGCCAAAGGGGAAGAAGTTTGTTCTGGTCCCTGTTACAAGGCTGCTGGTGAAGAAGAGTTCTTAGGCTACCCCAGAGGGGACCAGGGTATGCACACGCAGACCCACGTCATTGCAGGTGTGAGCATCAACTGCACAGGAAGTATTTCTCGTCAAGATGTTTTTCTAATTAATTGTAAAGGAAGAAACGATCACTGATGCAAGGAGGGGGCAAACCCTTCCCACCCCTGTTAAGTCCTGTTAGTCTGACTGAAAGATCTGATGCATCAGCTTGTGCAGCTTTGCTCTCTAGGCAGTAAGCCAGTCTGTTGAATGAGCAGATCACAAAAAGGGAATGTGGTTGGAGCAGTACAAAGCAGGCCAACCCAACATTTCTTTTGTCTTGTGTGTTGCCTATGGTTTTAGAAAACATTTTGGAGTAACAGAACAGATCAGAGAGGCAGAGATGCAACTACTGCCAGGCATGCTCAGCCTTCAACTCCTGCTTTCTGTCTGCCTCCAGTCCCTCTCAGAAATGAGGGAAGACTCGAGCAGAAGAATTGAAAGACAACCCATGAGTAGCCATGACAGAAATGTTGCCTGACACAGACATGGATGCAAAGTACTGCAACATACCTTGCCACTGCCAGATACCTACTCCTCTGACATTACATAAGGAGCCTAGTGTTGCTTTATAAACCTCAGCTGACACTACTCACCTTGTCACCTCTCTTGTATGAGGTATCTTATTTCACAGCCCCTGCAGAAACATCCCAGGCACTCAAGCTAAATCAGGAGAAGAAATGTAACACGGTCTTTCCAGGTTTGAGCAAATGGGCATGGAAACAGGGTATATGGGGCATAAGTAAGTGGAATTTACGATGTCCTCCTTTGATTTAATTCTTCTATCACAGCTAATGTGTGGTCTGGTAAGATTCATTCATGAGTCTGTCATTCAAAGAGCGAGATCCTACAGGCTAGCACCCAAACCTTAACTGTGTCCTCTGCTAATCAGGTTGACAAAAATTAATCTCTAACATCAGCTGTGAGGCAGCCAGTAACTCAATCCCTGTCACTCAGATTTCAGGGTAGCACAGGGTAATGAGGCTGTCCTTGTAACTTTGGCTAGTGAAACATAACTATTTGTTGGATCACTCTTGATATTTGATGCAGTTGATCATCAAATGCTGCTAACCTGTGTGGAAAAGCTGTGTGTATCAGTGGAAGCTTCATGAAACCATCCTGTTCCTTCTCCTAAGGTGGAGCAGTTGTTTTCCTGTGTCAACAAACAGCAGTTGTTTTCCTGTGTCCAAACTCACCTCTGGAAGCTGACAAGGCTTCTCCCACACACGTGAAGCCATTGGAGAGCTAAGGAGATCACATGGTGAGCTGAAGTGCTTGATTTTCTGTAGATGTTATCTAGGTTTTCATATTCCTTATTGCAAGCATAATTACTGCCTTCCACTAATTATCTCAGTGACTACTTGAAGTTGGCATTGCACTGCAGAGCAAATGGCCAGAAGTGAACCAGACATGTCTAAGATCTCAGTTGAATTAAATAGCTTCATCAGTGTTACTTAAAATCACATGTAAACCAATTTGACTGTGCTAGCTTAAGACCATGTTATTTGCAAATACCAAATCAGCTCCTAAATAGATTTAAAGCAAAACAGACAGGGTTTAACACTGAAATATGAGAATGTCCACCCTGTCTTCTATACCGGTTTAGGTAAAATGGATTTAAAATTATAGCTTTAGAGAAACTGATCAAAATTTTCCTAGCAGTTTAGACCTAGATGACAACTGAGGAGTATCTGAAATTCTTCCTTCTGTAACCATTCCAGGTGCTGAGGGTCTTTGATGTTTTTCTACCTCTGTGAATTTTTGGGCTTTAGTAGTTGTCCTTGGAACATACTCAGAAATAGGAAAGCTCCATCTCCATTTCACAGGGACCAGACTGTAGTCTTCACTCTGTTGGATGCAGTGCAGCTATGATGGTCCACATAAAATGGTAACTGCATTTGAAATCACACACTCAGAAAACTGGAAAAAATGGGAGCAGTCTGTTGGTTTACCATGCACACATTGCTATAGGTCTGTTCCTACTGCTATATTGCTATTCCTAGGTCTGTTCCTATTGCTATAGGAAATTCAAATTTTGAAATTCAAAATTGTTCACAAATGTCTCCCCATTTTTTTTTCTCTCTGCTATGAATGGAAGTTCTGCTTCATTGCATGGAGTCCTGGGTAGGTTTTTGAATTTGATCCTGGAAGGCTTCCAAGGAAATGGCCTTCACCATTTCTGAGATTGGGCTTTCCTTTATGATAGCACATGAGTGCATTTCACAGAAGCAACAAAACTGTCAAGTGATAGAAGGATGCTTCTGGACACAGGACTTTCCCAGAAGCGGTATCTAGACTGAGGAAATGTACTTCTCCAATGAATAAGATGTCTGTAGACCTCATTGCTTTCAGAAAACATCAAACTCCCTCTGTAAGTTATAGAAACACACAAATGCATGTGTAACCCCTACAGGATTAATCAAACTCTTTCTCCTGTGGGGTGCTAAGGAAGGAAAAGTGTGAGAGATTATTGTTGCTATTTTTACATGCTTGGGAGCTGCTAAGCGATTATAATAATGGGAGTCATAAATTACTTCACGAATGCACTGGGAGATGAGACGGTGAACTGACTCCTTGGAGAAATAGAAATAGGTATTCTGAATGGCAGATGCTGTAGAGGAGAGGGCTCAGGCATTGGGAGAGGGAGACTGTATGGATGAAACCGGGTTTCTATTCTGCTCCCCCACTTTAACTTGTTTGCGGTGCAAGCAAAGCAGGCGCAGCATTTGCAGACTGCAAGTTTGGTGAAAGCCTTTGCACCTGCTACCTGAAGGATGGTTCAGTAAAAGAAATTCAAAAGTTTATTCATTGGATGCTTTTTTTCTTTTGCTGTTCCCAAAAAAGCAGCTCATTCATATGCACTTGACAGTGAGAGGTAAATTTTCAGTGCAGTGCAAGGTAACTTAACCACATGATTCCCAGGAACAGCAGCGGGAACGCTGCAGCAAAATCTTCACGCCGAGGCATGTGAAAACGTCTGTAAATGAATCCACTGCCCTGTGGCAATGGGAATCCTGGTCAATGAATTTTGTGCTGAGTGCTGAAACAAATAAAATCCATGCCACAGATCTCCTGTCTGCAGCACTCTGATTCTCTCTCTTTGAGATTCTGTGCAGACTTCTTCCTGGTGCATTGCATTAATATTAAATTAACAACACACTACTCACATGGAACTTAAATTCTAAAAAAAGCTCACATTATGCTGTAAGCCTTTTATTACAAAATAATAGCAGTCGTGAGGTTAAAGTTTGTTCATACAGTTTTCTATAGAACATCTGTACATTTTTTATGGAGGATAAAAGCTACGTTCCATGTGTAGCTTAGTCATATGAATATAGATAATGAGCAGTTTATTGAATTTCCTTTTAGATTCACCATTCGCTTATATTCATATAAAGCTTGCAAAATATACCAGATTTTTTGTAAGTGGTGCTTTCTTTTCAGAAACACTAATTTCTCTGTCAGTGTTCTGCAGAGGATGTGACCTGATATGAAAAGGACCTATTCCTCTAGGATTTAGCTTGTAGCTAGAGGCATAAATCAGAGATTCTCTGAAGTGGATTGTAATCCACACTGGAAAGAATAAAGAGAAATCACTATGTCCATATGGAGCAAGACCTTAAAAAGCTTTATGAGGACCACATTGACTGGAATAGTTACCCAGCATCCCAGCCATGGAAGCCCGCACAGGCTTCAAAACCAAAATATTTCAGGACTTTTGTGGCCTTCCATGATGCAGAAGCTGGACAGAATTTTTATTGAATCTGGCCCTAAATAAGCAAAAGAATTTTGTAATCAGTGCATGGTTTAACAGGAAGCCAGAGAAATTCTTTTAATATTAGAGTGATATGGTGGGAAAGCTTAGCCCTATATATAATCCTGGCTGCTGAGCTCTAAAGAAATTTGCCTGTAAGCAAAACTAGCTAGGAGTACAGCAACCTCCTGATTAACCTGAATGGGAAAAAGGCGTGTATTGGAATCTCAGGTTTTTTGCTGTGTATGTATAAGCCATACCTTATTTTTCAAATGCTGATCCCTCATCCCACAAAAATGTTTTCAATATCTTAAACAGACTCAGTCCTTGAAGGCTGATCCCCCTTGTCTTCTTCCCATCTTGTAGAAGCACTTTCAATTATTGGTAGAGAACTCTATATACAGTGCCAGGCTCCTTAATGCCGTTCCAGGTGTCCAACAGCAGGGGCTATTAGAAAGCAATATGTAGCAATCCTCAACCCTGATGGTATTTCAGCATTAAGCCTAGCTCCTGAACAGTTGCTTGCGGTATTGCCAAAAGTCTTAGAATTAAAGCTTTGTTAGTATTGATATGAAACACGCAAGTAAGTGACCAGTGCATGATGGTCTAGTTACAAAAGGACTATATTATGTTACACTATAAACTTGAAATCATCCCAGTGCTTTCCATTTCGCCTTGTGCTGTGGCAGTCAGCAGTTACTGGTAGGGGCAGGTACTCTAACTGCAATTGTGTTTTCTGACCTTGAAATTTTATTTTCATGTTTTAGATGCAGTCTTGGGTAGTGTTAAAAATGTCCAAAGGGGCATTGACCAACAGCCGAGAGCATTGTGGAGATCCAGATAAGTGGACAGGGCTCATTTGAGGTCTAGATGCGTGGATGTGAGGCCGTTTCTTTAGCTTCAGAGTATACCTGTAAGTGATGATGACTTCACCTGGAGCAGCATGTAAGCATTTCAATAAACAGGGTGTGCATTGTGTAGCAAAATCAAAGCGATGCAGTAATAACTACCCTGCAGCTAAATGGATGCTTTTTCCGCAGCTGAATCCTTCGAGAGATGATGTAGTTTTTAGTCATTCATTGCCATGTGACTTATTAAAACAATTAACAGGCAAAAAAGTGGTTATTTTGAGTGGTTTGGCGGAGGCTATACAAAGTGAAGATCAAGCAGAGTGAGTTTCTCCCTTTGGTAGCAAAGTGTGTGAAGTGGCCAGGGTTGTGATTCTCTCCTTAACTCCCCTTCTAACTCACTGTTTGACCTTGGAAAAGTCCCCTGGCCCACTTGGGGTTTGCAATTCATTATGAACTTGAAACTCATATCAGCTTCTCTAAAAGATTCACAGGCTCTCTAGGCAAACCTGGGTCCAGTTCTGGGGTTGAGCCTGATGGGTTTATAATTTGAGCCCTGTGTACACAAAGTCTGAGGTTTTGACATGTAACCAGATGAAACATAATGGTTTCAGCTGAGTTTTGCTTTAGATTTTTGGGTTCAGCTGCACTCTTCAGTTAAAGGGAAGGCCTGAAGGTGGTGAAGCTAACTGAAGAAACTGTCCACTGAGGTTTTATAGTGGAAAACCAGATAGTTTCACTCAGTCTGATTTAAAAGTAGAGCCCTAGGTGTATGGTTTACTTGTGGGTTTTATATTCAGTGCAATTGCCTGTACCCTGTTCCAAGAGGAGAATATAAGAGAGGCAGGTGTGTAGCATTAAAAACCTGCAAGTTGCCCTGGATGGAAGATCTCTGCAGACAAACCTGGAAACATTGTGGGTGACAACACAGATTTTCCCTTTTTGAATTGATTCCTTGCCTTGCCTCCATTTCCTCCTTCCCAACCACCCAAACAGTACAGTGCAAACAAAACTTAGAGCGGTTTCAACTGTGAGCTACCCCAGCACTTGCAGGATGGGTCTCTTAGATTTCCCGATGGGTGGCAAATTCGTCAGTCCGGTCATGGCCTCAGTCAAAATGCACCTCGTGTCCCTTGTCCGGATTGCTGTGCTTGCATCATAATTTTCTAAACAGATGCGTCTGTCTCTGACTCGTAGCTGTGCTCTGGACCTGCAGATCTTTTTGAAGTCTGAAAAGCCAGTGGAGCCTGAAATCATCTCTAGTTTGTCAGTGGTTTAAACTCATTTCCGTGCTTTAGTGCTGTGGACACTCCAGCTTATAGCCCACGCCTTGACACACAGCTAATGTAGATAGCTAAATAATGTAGGCTTAGCAGAAGAGATTTCCGCAAACAACTGCTATTTTCTTAGGCAACGGGTTTCAAGGGCATGAAGGCTGGGTGAGCTCTGGGCCACAATTTGTTCAGACTGTATTTGCACCACAAGCATGGAAGCAACTGCCAGTGCTGCATTTAGCTGGCCACTATCGGCTGTATCCCAGTTCAGATGACACCCGGGAACTTCCCCCTAGCTTCTATGCTGGAGGGACCCTCAGGGGTCAGGGCCAGTATCATCACTCCAATTCACACAGCAGTTGTGCAGGAGAAAGGAGCCCAGGGCCCTTGGGCCAGCCACCTCTTGGGGATGCAGCCAGCTGCTCCCCAGTGCTCAGGGGGGAACTTTAGAGGGCAGAGTCTGGCACTGCATTGTGTAACTTTATTTTAAAGAACTAACTGTGATTTTTATATGGAGCATTTGTGTGCCAAAAATGGAGCTCTTTTTATTTAGTGAAATATCCTTTGGAAAATGGTAAAATCATGACAGGTTTTCATATTTATTTTACATTCAGTTCAGGATTATACACCATCAGCTTTAGGGCCTTGTAGGAGCCAAGAGAACATAAAGGTTGTCAGAAAATTGGAGGCTTTATACCAGGCTGTTCTGATTTAACTGGCAGACCATTTAAAGTTACTGAGATGTGGGGAGAAGCAGAGCTTTTCAGAAATGTCAGTCTTTTGAGGAGAGTGTTGCAGCTTCTGACTGGCACCCACTCTCCAAAGTACTGACCTCAGCACCAGCAGCAGAACAGCAGCAGCATCTTTAAGCTCTATTTTGTTGTTGTTGTTCAGAAGTTTCCCCCTTTTTGAATAGATAAGTTTCCCCTGGAGATGTAGTAGCATCTGGGCTTTCTTGCAGCTGAGTTTAAAGCCGCCTGGTTCCCCGAAATGAAGTGACAGCTTTTAGTCTTCCACAGGAACGTGTGAATGTATTCAGGTTCATTTATAACACACAAAGAAGAAAATTGGTATTAGAGGGGGGAAAGAAAAAGCAGAGGAAAGAAAAAAAATCTTTGAGGGCTTCATCTGCCCAGGCCGGGAAGTAGCATAGTGCATCTACACACTTCAGTCCACGTGAGCAGCGTAGTAATGGGATGCACACACACTCACACACATGCACACGCATGCAAGCTGGGATCCTTTTCAACCAGTCGAATTATTCCTTTGGTTGAAGGTATTTTTCTTAGTTCTATTACTAAAAGCTGAAATCTGGGGTTAGTGCAACATACAAAGATAGCCTTTGATATACACAACGTGGGTTACGTTGAACTGTATCCAGTACACAATGACCACATTGTTTCTGTTCTCTTTTTTTTTTTGTTTCCACAAAAGTATAAAAGAGCATCATGCTACAGACAGCACATTTTAGTCTGAAGTGGAACTGGCAGAGGATTTCAATGGAAAGTTGATTTATTTCAAGGGATTATGGGAGTCCAGGGATAAAGCTGGCACCCGGCCACAGGGAGAGCCCTTGACCTAGAAGCAGGAACAGTTTTCAAAGCTGTACATGTACATAACAGAGCATAACACTTTAATTTAGTGCAGAGCATAACCTGAATTCCTTCTCTGAGGGAAGATGAAAGAAAGAAATTTTACTTCTTAGTAGGACATTGGAAGCTGTATCCAAAGCTCTTTGCCTATTTTACATCTTATTCTGCAGCATTGCAGGAAGCAATTGTTTGTGACAAAAGGCCACTTTCTTTCCTGCTTAACTGGGAAAGCAAATTGAGCTGCCAGTCATAAAACCAACTGGATACAGAATTAATTTGCTTTTCCCGATACATGAAACAAGTTAACAGGCCACTGCAGGTTACTCTCTGAATCAACATATGAAACATAATTTCATTGTCTTTCCTCCCCCCTTCCACTAGGCCTTGAGCTGTAATTATAAAGACTTCAAATCTCCCTAGTGACATCAGCTGGTTAAAAAAATTTGGATCACAGGAATAATGTAACCCAGAGCCTGCTTTCAGCAGCATTGTTCACACTCCAGAGAAGGTAATTCTATACAAAATATTCTTCTGTAAGTATACTCTATTAATTTTAGTGGTAGTTTTCACTAAGCTTTACATTGGGATTCAACATCAGCTGGCCTATTCCTTAGTCAGAGGGTACAAAAGCATAACTGCAACAGAATAAGTCCTTATAATGATATTTTGGAGCATTGCATGAAGACCATGTATTATATCAAACATGCCATAATAATTGCATTTACTAAAACTTCCTAAGCAGTAACAGGCTTCTAGCTTGGCTGGCCTTGGAAACAATCAGAAACTTCAGCCGCCTAATTAAGTGCTTTATTCTTCAGCTCTTACTCTGGCCCAATGTCCACAGGCGTCTGTAGGTATCTGACCTGAATCAAGGACTCTGGGATTGAGCCCTGTGTTTCCAGACAGTGCGTCTGACTGATACTGCAAAACCGCGAAATGCCAGATGGTTTCAGCATATTACATAGCTCCCTGTATGGGCATCCACCGACAGTGTGTGCCTTCCTGTAAAATTTCACATGCTGAAACAACTTCTTGCTGTGTGGAGACAACACTGTGCCTGAAAACAAAGATTTAATGACACTGGCATTGCTCAGCCTCTTGTCAACTTCTGGTCTGGGAAAAATTTTCAGCTGTTCTAAAATTAGAAGATATCGTAATGCTGGCTAGAATCGGGCATAGTCTGGGCAGGCTTCTTCATTATCAGCTTCCTTGTTGAACTTTAATCCTTATTTTATGATCCTTCTGCTGTTTTAGGTTTAGCTTGCATCATGGCCACAAACTGCCCATCGTGGCAGATTTGCACAGTGATTTTGTAGTGTGCCTTAAAATGAGACTAATGGATTCATTTCACTTGTCAGCTATAGTGAGTGGAGATTGAGGGCACTTCCCACCACCTGACCTGCGGGTGGGTTGGACCCCATATAGGAGGGTGGTGGCAGTCTGAGGGGCCACCAAGCAAGTGGTCCTTTTGCTATGTTACCTAAAGCAATCTTGACTACTGCTATCAGGTCCCCTTGCATGCTAACTGATCTGCTGTTTTCATCATAGCTCACACACAAATACCCTGAATCTCTAGGGAAATGGGAAAGAGCCACAGAGCCAGCTCTGTGCAATGGCAGGAGCCTCCTTCCTCAGTGTACGTGTACACCCCTTTGTCAGGCTCTGGAGGGCAGGCCTAACCCTTTGCATTTCCTGAGCTAAGTCTTTTAATGCTGTGAAGTTCTCTGAGCACCCAAACTATGCCTCTGGGCTTGCCCTGAACTAGCACTGGAAAAACAGATGGGATTGGTTCCTGCTTCACTACTTAATGTAGGACAGAGAAAGTAAATTCGGCTCTCAGAAAACAGCCATTCAGTTAGTCCTGCTTCCTTAATGCATGCAGTTGAGACCTACATAAGGCAGTTTTACCCATGTGTCCCTTTGTTCAGCTCTGGCATTTGGGTTCTAGCACCAGGTACTGTAGGAGATGCAGACAATGCAAATGCATGTGATAAAACCTGGCTGCATTTGTCATGCAGAGGAATTTGGAGACTCCCACCCAGGAGCCTCATGAAATACAACGTATTAAATCCTGCCTGCAGATAGCTGCTAGACTCCTTTTCAGCATATTTGTTTCTTCCAAAGCCATAAAATCAGGCCTTACAAGCTTGACCTTGACGTAAGCGGCACAGAAATGTCTTCCAGTGCATGCTGAAGAAAATGATGAACTGCTAACTCATTTTACCCCTCCCTCATGCAGGTGGTGGGCAGTTGCATGCATTTGGTAAGGCCAGCTTTGTGCTCACCGTCCCCACCGTGATGTTCAGAAATTCCTGAGAGGTTGCCATTACAGGGCAGGACTGTGCTATGTAACACAGTGTACATCTCTTTAGTCATGCTCCTCCATAGTCTTCCATGTTCTTTCTGAAGAAGTTTTAGATTTCAGATGTCACAGGTACTCCAGATGTTGCTGCAGACTTTGTAATCTAGGGTATTTGCTCTGAGCACACGCTTCTGGAGAGCTTTATGTCAGGATTTCATTGACATATAGCAAGTATAGGAGGAAGGCATTTTCCTTAAAGGTTAAAAAAAAACCCCAATCATCTTTGTGTGTCGAATGCTTTTTGCAGCCAGGTTACCAGGGACATTCTGTGCAGAAAGCTATGCTTGAACTCATTTTCAGTTTATGTTGTAACTCCCCTCCTTGGCATTGGTACTAGTAAGTTTGTAATCAAATACATGGCAGCTGCACCACTAGGCCAGCAACGTCACTTTTAATTCATGGACCTGTGTGTGGTTTGGTGGGGAAAACATAATTACAAAACCTCTTGGAAACGGCTGTCTTGATGTGGCCAGGCACTGTACCAGTAGTATTTATATAGCATCTTTTTTACCCATAGAAATTAATAAAAAGGAAGGATGGAAACACTTTCTGTTGCTTTTACACAGCAAGGAAACACATAACTGATTTTACTGTGTGTTGCTTGTAATTATTCTCTTTCTTATCGACTAATTATAGCAAAGAACAGGAGAACTCTGATGACAGTAGCATTTACTGAATAAAATTTTAGTTACTTTAGTTTTAGTGAATAATTTATCTCCCTCAGCTTGATTTACTAATATCTTAGTTGACAAGAGTCCCCATTCTGGGTATTCAATTTTTAGTTAGAGAAGGATTGTTTGTAATTTACAGTTTAAGTCTGAGTGCTATTATTTTGCACTATCAAAGAGCATCTGTTATGGTAGATAGCTCTTCATATGTTAGCGACATGAAAAAAAAGCACACCAGCCACGTTTGCGGCCAGTTTATGAGCACCCTGCAGTGTTCAACTGTGCAAAGGGGAATTTCTTTTGAAAGGGCAGAAAATGGAACTGCATCAGTGAACTCTCCACAGTCATCTACAGTGGGATGAGCCTGAGTTACCTGTGAAGGACTCATTCACACCAGCTGTGCAATCAGATTCAACACTCTGGTTCTCTGGGTGGGGTAAAATCCAGGATAAAATTTGTTTGTAGGCATTCGATCGTTACCTGATTATCACTACAGGCTTCCCAGGGTTTTAACCACAAGCTTTCCAGCTATGTACTTGCTGCTTTTATAGGGCAGCCTATGAGTAGACTCTAATTGGAAAATCTGAATTAGATATAATTGTGTGCAGGCAAACTCTAGCGTAGCTTTCATGATTGGTTTTGCCAGTACAGACAGGACCAAGCCATTTCAAAGCATATTAGAATAAATGTCTACCTTGTGACAAAACCCCAAACTTCTTCAATGAACCCTCGCAAGAGGCCTGTCATATTCAGTGCTGGTTATGAAGCTTTACTTCTTTTATACTTGATTATAAGTCTTAATTTCTGTTTGTTTGTCTGCAAACCACAGTAAAAGCAGCAGTTTATGAAGCTCCATTTCTCTGTACCTTGGTGGAGAAGGCAAGCAAGGGCTTTCAACAGTGCAGCTCTTGTCTCATTTGCCCAAATGATACTGTACAAGGTTCTACCACTACTGACAAGATCACCACCCTTGTCAGTTGTGCTACAGCTTTGAATTCATAGATCATACCATTACCACGAGTATAATACCTCTTTCTACAGAAAAATTAGTTGTGTCCTCATAGATCAAATCGAATCATGTACTGACTATGGGTGCATAGCTGTGTTCAGCCTGGGCTTCCTGTGCAGCTCAAATTGTAGCCTAGCCAGCCTTAATAGCTAGCTAGCCTATTTTTTTATCATTATTTTTTGGAGTAAAGCTGATTATCTAAAGTCCAGAACACAAGCAGCTCACGTGGATCGCAGCTGTGGTTGTGGTTCCTCATAGATCTAAGCAATCAGGCCTTACGTTACCTGTTAGAGACCACACAGCTAGTTCATGATGAGTGTTGTACTTTTTTCAGCTACTCACAGACTCGCAAAAGTATGAAATCTCAAAGAACATGAAAAAATGTCTTCAAATGAAATGAAGTTTAAATAACAAAGAACTGTACATTGCTAGATGCATCTAGCATTTATTGTTCCATTCTACCTTGCGTTTCCTATGATATATTTTTAAGTCATTGCAAACTTCATTAAAATCCAGATTCCACAATCTCCCCCCTAAAAATGTGTCCTTTGCCTTGGAGTTCCATTTTGAAAAGCCTATTTCTTTTGTGTTACTAAAATGCCAAGATTTTAATGGAATGCTTTATTAGGTTTCCAAATGCTTCTGGCCAATAACAAGCAAAGTTCAGCTCAGTAGTTTTAATCTCAGAAACATCAAATCTGTTTTCCCCGCATGTGAGAAGAGCCATGCAGCTCTTAAGAAGATTAAAACTATAAATTCTACTGTTACAGGGGCCAATGCTTTCACAGTCCAGATCAGGCTGGGTTATTTTATGCAAGTTTTTCCTCATGTAAGTTTTCAAGGCTATTGACAGCCTTCAGTTTTGCCTGGGCTTCCCTCCAGCCCTTCCCCATGCTCAGGTATGCTATTTGTTGAAGGTGAATACATTATTTACATTTTCTTTTTTTGTTCTGCCTCTCTGCTTTATTTTAATGTTAAGAGGCAAATTATATCATTTTCATTATCAGTGCAGCTCACAAAACCATCTGTTACTCAAAGACATCAGGATCAGTAGTCAGCCACCCTCTAAGCAGCTGTAAATCTAGGGTGCCTATACTTTCTAAACACAGAGGCTTTTACATTAATCTCTTGGACTTGCTGAGTAGCTGGTGTGGTGCCCAAACACAAGTAAGTAAACTCAATTAGTAAAAATAGACATGATGTGGCAGTTCAATATATGGCATTTAAGCATGTATGCTACGAACCAGAAGTGCTCAGTTCAAGTCCCAGAGATTGTTTTGTACATATGATTCAGTTATTCTCTTAGTTACCACCTGCCTTGTAAAAAATAATAGTAGTATTTTATTTTCACAAAGATGTAGCACTGCTGACATTTACACTGGTGTAAATCTGCAGAAACTCAGTTGACTGGTTGAGGCTCTGGATGTTTAACTCTGAAAAATTATGTTTTACAACTGGTGCTTGAAAGCTAGTATGCAAACCAGCTTTAATGTGTTTTATATATGCAGAATTACATGGAATGTACTATTATAGGCAGATAAACATTTGCAAGAAATAGATACTTTTTGGAGCTTTGCTCTTCATAATAAGGCAGGCCTGGCTACGTTAATTTGCAGCTTAAGACTTAAGGGAAAGTCTCCTTCTTTACTCCCTTTAGCAGTGTAGCAGACTACACCTCTTTTTTTATGGCAAGCTGATCAAAGACAAATTATTCAGGCGCAAGTTCTCCAAGATCCCTGTGCTCCGCTGCATTAACAGAAGGGCTTAGGTCTGGGTGTGGTGCTCTTGACCTTCTAGTCTTTTGTCTTCAGCCTGTTTTACTTCCTCTGTCTGCCCAGTTTTAGCCAGGAGAGTGATCTAAAGAGACCCTGTTTGTTTTCTGTGCTCATTATGATAGGCTGCCATTGTGTAACGACATACAGTATGCAGGATAAAACACCCTGCTTGTTATAGCGTAGTTAAAAGGCCTGTCACTATTTCCATTTCAAATTCCTATTTTCACAAGTTTACTACTGAGCCGTAACAAATTGCAGGCAGGAAACTTGGCAGTCACATTCCCAGCCTAAGAGCAAATTCTTTTACCAACTTTAAATAAATAAATTAATTAATATTAATGGCATGTGCTCCCAGCATGCAAAATAAAGGAGGTTTTGTTATTGTTTTGGTTTGGCTTATCCTTGAAACAAAAGAGGAAGATTAAGGGGAGTATTTACATACCAAGCGTCCCTATACAAGAGTTATACAACAGAGCAGCAGCAGTGTTACCAAGTGATAGAGATGATTATCTGGTGGGCATTCCTAATTCCCCTAAAAGGAATATCAATACAGAAGGACTATTAATCAACACATACAAGAAGAAGCTGGGAAGAGTAGAAGATAGTTGTAGATCACAAATATTTACAATACCAACAAACTACAGTTTGATAACCACAATGGGTGAGAGTGAAATTCTTTGGGGTTAGCTTAAAAGGAACAAACATCAAACCAAAACAAAATAGTAACACCACAGAGCTGAAGAGTTTGAAGTGGAATAACTAATAGGTGAAACATTTGCAAGGTAAATATATTTTCAGTGTATTTAACAATCCCTACTTTAATTATACAGGCCGATAGTTTGAAGTCCTGAAATAAGTAAAAAACAAATTTTGGTTTGTTTTTGTCCAGACAGCAGAGAGTTCAAGCTGGTAAATGCTCTTACCTTACCTTTCTTATCACTGAAGATTTGAGCACTACAAGGAATCTAGGAACCATTGACTGTAAACTACATGAATTCAACATGCTGTTAGGGAGAAGCGCTGCTAGAGGAGCCGCAGATTCAGAGGAAGCAACATACTGGAACGTAAGAGACCCAATGAATATTTTGGCTAGTAAGAAGCATTAAAAATGCTAATATGTAAAAGCTAGGCAAGTCCTCAGAAAGCACAGTAAGTAGGGAATATCAGGTTACAGTTCTTCAAAAGCAGAATAAAGGGGCTTGGTGGTTGTTGGAATTTCTTCTTTCCTTTTTGTTTCTGGGAAATTATAATTTGTGTAGGTTAAGCTAAGAACACTGTTATTTCCCCTTTGGATAAAACTACCTTTTCGCCCCACCAATCGTTTGCTATTTCTGAAAAATCAACTGGTCTCAAAAATGCAGTCTTTCCTCAGGAGACAACTGTTCTAGAGATATGTCAAATATTGGAGTATTTGAGTGCCTCCTGTACTGCAGACAACATAACCTGCGTGCGTACATTGTAAACCGCTGGAGGAGGAAACTTGCCCTTACGTAACTGATTTAAGCATCTAGTTCAAACAGGAAAGGGGCATTAATCTTTATTTAGGGATCCAAGGGATTATTGCAATGTAAAAAAAGACTTTAGGAAATCACCAAAGGGATAACTTCCATGAGAAGGCTTTAATTTCTAGCTACATCTCACAGATTTTGTGATCTCATTGGAGAAACCTTAAATGTGTGCAAGGTTGAGATAAATGTGTCTTGGTTCATTCAAATAAATGTTTTTGGAGGCCAAGCCGTGACTCCTGTACAAGTTGAGCCTTTCAGGAACTCTGACAGAGCCTGCAAGCTCCTGTTCTGCAGTTTTCAGGATGATCGCTACAAGGGACTCAAAGAAACCACTCAACTTAGTGACTCATGCTGAGCCGAAAGCTTCTGGGAGCATTCCTGGGAACCTCTGACACTCTGAACAGACTCTAGTGAGAGACAACACTGAGTCTTGCACAGATTATAAACTATGCAGGGATTTCTGTACAGCCGATAAACTCTGTGCAGGACCCTGTAAAATATATGCCTTTTGTAACAATCCCTACAGGCTCTCAGAAGTATCTCTGGGACAGCAACCACTGGTATACAGTATTCCCGAGCTCTGTCCCCCTCCTCCCACACTAGGCACATGGTTTGACTATGAGAATTATTTGAGGAATTGCTTGTGATTTCCTACCCTCCCTGCTCCCCCCTCCCGGCTATACATTTTTAACCAGTGGAAGGAACTAAAGGGGCTTAAGAATTAGAGGACTTGCCTGTGATAAATGATGAAGACTCTGCAAAAGAATACATGCTACATGAAAGAAGGGCTGAAGCTGTAATGCGGCAAGGGAGACAAGGCCTCTTAAAAATGACTTTAGTTTGCAAGATTATGGGGGTGTATTAAAAAAAAAGTATGCTTTGAGCTATGTCTGGAGGTGGATCCCTTTTGAGGTGAGGGAGGTGGTAGTGCCTCTATGTTTACTTGTGGGCATAGTGTTACTGCTGGGACAGACTGGCAAAAGTATGCAGAAAATGGCAGCAAAAGCTGACTGTATGGAAGCAGAGATGATCTTGGCTGTGTCTCTTTCTGGGCTATTCACTTAGCGTCTACCAGCAGGCAAAGGGTGCTCATCCGTGCAGTTATTGCAGAGGAGCTGGTGTCCTGTAAATCCACACCCTTGACTGCCTCACCGTAACATGTTCACAAAGACATACCCTCAAGCACGTAGCTAATGTTAAATGTATGATTCAGAATCATTAAGACTATAGGACAACTTGTACACCTTAAATCAGACGCTAAGTTTACACACCCTGCTGAAGACAGGCCAAATAAGGCAGAGAAATGACTTAACATTTATGTCCTAAGAAATGAACTGCATCATGGAAAGGGGTGAGACAGATTAAACAGCAGGAAAACCATCTGGTAATCCCACTTTTGTAGCATGTCATATTTTTCAGACCTGTTATGCCTATAAGTGTGTGGTTGGTGGGATATGTCCTATCCTTTCAGATTTTTAACACCGGAGTGGGTTGCTTGACAGAGATAGTTTATGAAATGGGAAGGGTTTTAGTCAGTCTGTGTTGCTAAACAAGTATGAAAAAAATGTAGATAGGATCATGGGTTTATTTTTGTTTAGTTAATAATGTTTTCCCTTGTCCCTGATACGTGGAATTGTTGCTTTTATGAGTCCTTGGCTAAACCTTGGGAAAAGAGAGTATTCTGTAATTGCTTCAATAGTAATAATACTTGTACTGTGCCACCACTGTTCCACAAGATAATAGGGTATTTTTTTACTATCCCTATTCTACAGGCAGAAGAATGGGAGGAGTGAAGATATCACAGGACTAAGACCAAGACACAAGGTCTCAAATCCAGGTTAGAATTGTGGCAGAAGCAGTGAAGTCTTTAACAGATTGATTTATGTAACAACATTTCCAGCTTGGAAAAAAGATAATCAAGGGGGAATACGATAGATGTCTGCAAAGTTCTGGGTATCATGGAGAGTATGGGCCATTCTCTGTCTCAGTGCAAGAGCTGGGAACACTGAATGAAACAGGCAGGATGAAGAGATTCTTCTTGCATCAGTGACTTGACCTGTGCAGTGTGACATAGCAGATTGTGGATGCTTACAGTTTATACATGCTGATGGAGGAGACTGTACAAATCTTGAGAGATAAATCCGCTGAGGGTTACTGAACAGGCAGAAACTGCATCCTGCTCAGGAAGTCTCTTAACTGAAAATAGTGGGAGGCTGGAGATTATGTTAGGAAGCAGTATATAACGCCCATATCTCCTTAACCACCTTCTTATGACCACTGCTATCCTATGGCCACTGTGTGGCCATTCCTATATCCTGTTACACAAAGAAGATGAGAATATAAACCATGAAAAACCTATAGTAAGGAACCATTTCAGAACTAGCATCTCTTGAGTAGGAACAGCTTGTCATGTAATGGTTCTGTCACAACAGGCCCATGCCACTCTCTTGGTTATGCTTGACCCCACGGCATAACAATCCATGCAGGAGTGAGTCTGTCCCTGTAATAGAGCCTACACTTCACAAGGGTTTGAATTTTACCACTTTGGAGAGGCCCCATGGCAAAAGACACACTTTGGGAGAAGGTTGATTATGTACTTCCAGTGGGCAAGTATTTCTGGTGTACCTAGGTGCGCAGCTAAATTCCTTCTGAGAAAACTGCTTTCACACTCTTGCTTTTCTCTTGTAATTGGGATGTGCCTGGGTTTCTAGAGCTTTGAACAGGTATCTTTCATTACCTCAGGTACAAATAAATGAATAATATCGTATGATGATGATAGGTAGGCAGATCCAAAGTAGGAAGACAGGCATAAATGGGAGGTCTCCTGTGGAAAATGTGGGCAGGGTGAAAGATACATGATATGACATTTTAGCCAATGCAGGAACAATTATTGCCTTTAGTAGAAAGGCTTCTGCTGAAAGGTAAAAAGAGAACATAAGGATCTGGAAAATCTATGGAGGAAAGATTACTGCCTGTGTGCAGTAATAAGTCAAAGTGACTTATTACAGTGGGATATGACAGTGGGATTGAGCGCGCCCTCAGCAGGTTTGCTGATGACACCAAGCTGTGTGGTTCGGTTGATACGCTGGAGGGAAGGGATGCCATCCAGAGGGATTTGGACACACTTGTGAGGTGGGCTGATGCCAACCTTATGAAGTTTAACCATGCCAAGTGCAAGGTCCTACACCTGGGTTGGAGCAATCCCAGGCACAGCTACAGGTTGGGCAGAGAAGAGATTCAGAGCAGCCCTGCGGAGAAGGACTTGGGGGTGTTGGTCAATGAGAAAATGAACATGAGCTGGCTTCAGTGTGCGCTCGCAGCCCAGAAAGCCAACCATATCCTGGGCTGCATCAAGAGGAGTGTGACCAGCAGGTCAAAGGAGGTGATCCTGCCCCTCTACTCTGCTCTTGTGAGACCTCACTTGGAGTATTGTGTGCAGTTCTGGTGTCCTCAACATAAAAAGGACATGGAACTGTTGGAACAAGTCCAGAGGAGGGCCACGAGGATGATCAGGGGACTGGAGCACCTCCTGTATGAAGATAGGCTGAGAAAGTTGGGGCTGTTCAGCCTGGAGCGGAGAGGGCTGGGTGAAGACCTCATAGCAGCCTTCCAGTATCTGAAGGGGGCCTACAAGGATGCTGGAGAGGGACTATTCATCAGGGACTGTAGTGATAGGAAAGGGGTAGCGGGTTAAAACTTAAACAGGGGAAGTTTAGATTGGATATAAGGAAGAAATTCTTTACTGTGAGGTTGGTGAGGCACTGGAATGGGTTGCCCAGGGAGGTTGTGAATGCTCCATCCCTGGCGGTGTTCAAGGCCAGGCTGGACGAAGCCTTAGGTGGCACGTTTTAGTGTGAGGTGTCCCTGCCCATGGCAGGGGGGTTGGAACTAGACGATCTTAAGGTCCTTTCCAACCCTAACTATTCTATGATTCTGTGATTCTGTGATGCCAGGCTAGTTATGAGATGGTCTGCACAAGCAGAAATAACTCTGATTTAAAGTCATGTCCTACCTCAGGTCTTCTGTCACTTTTCCCAGAACATGTGGGGTTTTTTAAGCTATGTAGTTTCAGGGCTCTTTGGACATATCCCTATGACCTTTCAGAAAAAACAGGAAAAATACCCCCTCACCTTGTAATCAGATAGAAGGTAAATGTTTACCATGCTCAACTAGGTTGTTGGTCAAAGCCTTGCAGGCTGAGGACTTCTTACCCTCTAGGCAATTCACTGTCATGCCTGCAGTTCATCTCTGCCTGAGGATTTTCCAATTGACCATGACTATGGGCAAAATCTAAGGAAATATAGCAATTTCTTCATATCAAAGTTATCCCACTTAAATTTTTGTTTGATGTTTATGCACCATTCAAAGTTGCTATCCCTGTGCTACAGGTGACTTGCAGTTTTGTGGCATGCAATATCTTCTGAAAACAAAGAAATACAGCTCTTTTCTGTGTAGAAGATGCCTATATTTCAAGACTATTACTGTATTTCTCTGTATTCTGTTTTATTCTGTATTACTGTATTCTCCCCCTCTACTCTGCTCTTGTGAGACCCCACCTGGAGTACTGAATCCAGCTCTGGGGCCCCCAAATCAAAGGTGACATGGAGCTGCTTGAATGAGTCAGAGGAGGCCACAAAGATAATCAGACGGCTGGAGCACCTCTTAAGAATACAGGCTAACTAAGGGAGATCAAGTTGTTCAGCCTGGAGAAGAGAAGGCCCTGGGGAGACCTTACAGCAGCCTTCCAGTACCTAAACGGGGCGTACAAAAAAGCTGGAGAGGGACATTTTATAAGGGCATATAGTGACAGGACAAGGGGGGATGGCTTTAAATTGAAAGAGGGTATATTTAGGCTAGATATTAAGAAGAAATTCTTCATTGTGAGGGTAGTGAGGCGCTGGCACAGGCTGCCCAGAGAAGCTGTGGCTGCCCCCATCCCTGGCAGTGTTCAAGGCCAGGTTGCATGGGGCTTTGAGCAGCCTGATCTAGTGGAAGGTGTCCCTGCCCATTGCAGGGGGGTGGAACCAGATGATCTTTAATGTCCCTTCCAGCCTAAACCATCCTGTGATTCTATTATTCTATTTCTGGTTGATACTGTATTAGTTATTAGTTTTATTTTAGTAAAGTGAAAATATGGACACAAAATAACTCTGGTCTTGGACATAAAGCAGCTTATCTCTGTCTTGAAACCAAGGCGTAAGACCAGATCTACCACTATTGGCTGAATTTGGTAAACTTCAGATCTGAATTTGCACGACAGCTTTGGGGCCTAAGGCCTATGTGTATTGTATTTTGTGAAGAGGCAGAAACAGAGAGAGTAGAAAATAGCTGTTAATCATATGCTGCCCTTTTTCTCAACAAAAGATAAAGATTTTTAGCATGTGAACAAAACGTTCAGGCTTGGCAGCAGGATTGAGCACATTGGCTCTGAAGGTCTGGTAGGTCAATGATCTATGAGGTAGGAAGGATTTGTTCAATAGACCAGAACAGCTCAGTTGGGGCCATTAAAGGACTTAGGAGTCAAAAATCCATGTTTTCAACTCCTGGGTCAGTTCAAACAGCTACATGGCCTATTCTAAGCCCATTTCCTTCTTCCTCTAAAAACTTATTGCACATACCAAAGTATGTATAGCATTGATCAGAGAGACTGTAACAGGCTTTAGAAACCACACTGCCTTATATGCAGGCGTAAGACGCTTTAAGAAAGGTCAAGAGTTATTTCCCAACCCTAGGTGTTTACATGATAGATGCTAATCTAATCTGTCTAGACCATAACGCCCTTAACAGACAGAAAAAACTGGCAAGAGAACTTCCAGATAAGTCTCTGTACCAGGTATGATTTAAAGGTACAACACGTGTCTCTTACAGGGGCTTGTGACCTCTGACTGCTCCCTGCTAGCAGCTGAGAGCTCTTTCCCAGAAAGTGGCTTGTGAATTCTTCCTAGGTTTGCACTATCATTTTGGCTGAATGTTAATCCTCATTAACAGTGCTGCCTTGACACCTTCCCCTCTGTGTCCTGCTGCCGTACTTTGACCCCAAAACAAAGTGATTGCTTCTAGGAATAAGACGGTACTTTGGTTTCCATTCGTACTTGGCCCTTCTGTTCACACCAGCCATAGGGGTAGTTGCAGTGTCAGAGAAGATATGTGGGGACCAGGACATGGATGGAGACCTCAGACAGCTTAAAACCACAGGCCATAAAAGACATAACTGGTCACAATAGTTATTACTTGAGAGGCACCTAGACCAGTTAAGCACCTCTAGAGAAGGGCTTAGCACTTTTATTTTCCACTGGTCACTGCTTGGAACAACTTCCATGGCTAACTGTGGCTGTAGTCTATCCTAGTGCGGTCATCCTAGTCTTCCATCCAGATTAGTGACCTGTAAGTGACTGACAACTTACTCAGAAGACCAAATCAGTCTTGATTTTAAGACTTCAGAGGAATAATCACTTTTCTTAAACCCCTGATGAATTGCTTTTCCTGTTTAAAAAAAGCAACAGCAACAAAAGCATCTTATTTCAGATCTCCATCTAAGGACCCATTGTTATTTTAAAGCTATTGAAGCCATTGTTATTTAAAGAGGAACTGGACTGCTGCTTTTGTAAAATCAAGACAATGATAAGGTAAACATTTTTTTTTTTACCTAAATATCCTACTACCTATATAAGGCACGACAAATAATGATTTGTTCGGTGACCCTATAGCCCATACCTAGCCACAGTGTGGTAAAATAAAGAAATTAATGTCAGCCTTTCCTTTGAATTCATTCAGAAAGGACCTCAGCATTTTAGACGAAAAGATTTTTCTCTTTGAGTCACAGTGTAGTACTACATACTTGCTTACTCTTCATGAATGCTTTACTCTCATTTCACTAAATGTTAATTTGCATGAGATACTTGTGGCTTTAAAGAGACAGCACTGGTTCTCTCTGTCTACCAATTTAATTTCCTTCCATCTGAAAACAATCACAAAGTTCTGGATAACATCATCAACATGCCTATTCTGACAGGAGATACACTCATTTCTAAGTGAATCCACAAAATATAAAGACATTAGTCATATTTTATTATGTTCACACAAGTGGCACTTCAAGTTAAAGAATACATTCCAAATATATTATTGTTCAGATCGTGTACATTTTTAACTTCCCTGAGGAAAGCATACCTTAATTAGCCAGCTGTAATCCAAATTATAGTTTGTCATTTGTTAAAGCTGTTAAAATACCTTAAATCATCTGCATATGGTTTAAATATTAAGGAAAATAACTGCATTAGCAAAAATTATCTGAATGTGAGAGGGCTATAAATAGATAGGAGGTGGATTGGACAGTCGGCAGATTCTGAATTGGAATAAAAACATCTTACTTAAGCCAAAAACATGGCAACCAATATTTTCTGTTATAAAAATATTTGATATGATTTTAGTTTTTATGAAAACTGTCTGAAACTGAAATGAATAGCAGAAGTTCTCTGCTTATTTACAAGCCAGTGTTAATACATGAAGTGTAAAGTAAGGCCCCTTACAAGCAATGATGATGAACCTTTGATTATATTAAAAAGTCCTTTTTGCCAGGGATAAGAATGACTGTATTTTCATGCTGTCTTGGAGTAACCTCCACCTTGATAATCCTTGTCAGTTGAGCAAACTGTGTGACAGGTCTGTGAAGTGGATTACTACTGTCCACTAGAGGCTGTAATGAGACCAACAATGTCATTTTAAGACAAACTGAATACTTAGACTGTAATGATCAATAATTCTGAAATTACTTTTTACACTCAATACACTGTCAATCACTGGATTTCCCAGAATATGAATGTTTGAAAAATATAAAAATCCAACTTGTTATGTCTCCTATTCCTCTGTTTTTCCTAGATACTATTAATTGTATAAAACATGCAGTATAGATGACATTACAATTAATGGATTGAAAGACAGGTTCTTTTAGACAGTGGGCATCTTGCATGTCAAATTGATTAATATCTTTTGGTCAAGACTGTATTCAGCTGAGAGTCGTACCAG
This sequence comes from Psittacula echo, assembly GCF_963264785.1. Taxonomy (NCBI): domain Eukaryota; kingdom Metazoa; phylum Chordata; class Aves; order Psittaciformes; family Psittacidae; genus Psittacula; species Psittacula echo. Next base: position 67,259,262 of record NC_137737.1, on the reverse strand, counting down.
TTTCAGCACATCACCAGCAGTAAATAAAACTGCTTGAGTCAATGTGGGTTCGTGTGTCCCACTCTCCACTGTGGTGTCAGAGCCCCTCTTCGTACTGTGCTCAACCAGCTGACTAGCATCTGTAGCATATCTCTGCTCTTTTTGTCTCCCCAGAGGCAGGAAGGTCTGCAATGCGAGAGTTATGTTTTGGAATTTTGTTGCTACTTTCATGTATGCACCCCTTGCTATATGCCCTCCTCAAAGAGGGCAAGGTGATAGGTATTAGGGTGGCTCTTAGCTTCACTGAGAGTGCACTGCAGCCCTTGGGCAGGACCTGACCGCTTCAGTGCCAAGTTGCTGCTCTTTATTCCTGTCGTCTGAACTATCCTGGTGGCAGGTAAAACTACGTCTACTTTTCACAGCAGATTACTTTCTGTTCTTAGTTCTGCACTTCTGGGTCAATAGGCTGCACTGCCTTAATAGATACTGAAGGACCTCTGTCCCTGCCATTCAGCAAAGGTCATGTTCACGTGCTGTTTCACAACCCCTTTGCCTTCACTAGCACCTCTGTATTTTGTGGTATTCTTTGTGCAGAGAATATATTCAGCCCCAGTGTAGGCTCTCAGCAGGGGAGCTGCAGAGACACAAGGATGTCTTGTGATATGGTAGTATATCCTGTGTGTCAGGCAATGCCCATGGAGGCATAGTCTCCTCAGCTCTTGTTTGTTAATGCAGTCAACATATATATAGTCAAAACAGAGGTGAGGAATGGCTTATGGACCTGCCATGGCTGGTGACAGTTGTGGCACTTCCCAAAGCCCTGGGTTAAGGCCTCAAGCTGGCTCAGGAAAACAGTATTACTTTGAACAATGGACTTATATTTTAGGGGTCTCTTTTCAACTCTGAAGCAGAAACATAAACAAAGAGCTTTTACAAAGCTTTTACAAAGCCTAGAGCCTGGAGTGTGGCAAAAAATGTGTGTCCTGTGGCAAAGACCATAGCCACAGAGGGGAGGAATACACAAGTCTCTTACACGAGCCTGCTGCAGAAGGGAAAGTTGCCCAAAGCTTGCTTCAGCATGAATGTGGCTTCTCTTTCTCTGCGTGTGCCACACCTCTTGGCAAGGTGAGTGTTTGAGAAGGAAAGATTCCTTTCTCCTGAGGTAACACTCTGTACAACTGGAATAAAAAAGGTGGCAGATGAGAGAATGCTGTGTACTCAGAACTGAACCCTGCTGATGGGGTTGTAGCTTGTCCCCAGCTTTCACTTGCTTTTCAGTAATCTCCTTTGGTTTGTCTCTCTCCCTTGGTTCCTTTTATTAAATTAATGAACCTTGCATTAGCTGGGTGAAGATAATTTTGCTGTCTGCTTTGCTGCTGTAGGTTCACTGTCTCATAGGGCTGAGTGGCACGTTTGTCCAGACATCTTGGCCTGTTGCTGCTTCTGTCCCCATATCACTCCTAGAATGGCAAATGATGTTGGACTTCATAGCGCACCGGAACTAAAGATGCAGAAGGGGCGGTGGTAAAAGAGCTTTATGTTTCATAGAGCTAGTCTATAGTACAGTATCAACTCTAAATCAAGAGCACTGCAGCTTACAATGTTATTACTACGTTCTTTAGCAATTACAGTGAACTAGTACAGTCATTTATAGAAGGGACTACTTTGCTGATCTGCATAACGACAGGCTGAGTCCTAAGGTATTTTGCATCTAGACTCTAATGCTAGATGTAATGCTAATGGACACATAGGAGATATACCTGTACTAGAAACACAGTACCTTGGAGCTTACTCTTATGGCTAATTAGTACAACCTGCAACAAGCACCCTGGTCTGGATAGCCATGTTACAGGGAGTGCACATCTGAGGCCTTTCTGAGGCCTGTGACCCCACAGCATCCAGACTCACAGAGCCGGTACATAACGGCCTTTGGTATTAATACAGCATTTTTTGCAACATCTTTGAGGTGGGGAGAGGCTTTCTCTGTGCTGCACCTCCCTTCCTGATGTCAAAGCAGAGGATGAATGGCTCTTCATGGACCACTGTCAGGTTGTATGCAAGCATAGCAGCCCACTATTGTTTGGCTGTATTCCCCCCATTCATTGCTTCCGTAATTTGTTTTATTTTTCTGTTTCTCTAAGTTGTACCTGGCTTGGTAACTTGATGTTTTGTCTTCTCTTCTAAGACTTGAAGACCAGACTGAACCAGTCCAGAAGGAGGGTATTTTCTCTGGTCTCTAGTTTGCATCCATGCTTGTTATTTGCCCATCGCTGTAGTTTATGGCACTGCAGAAACCTGTGGTGAGAGGAGTAAGAGAGTAACAAGCTGACGCTGGAGTGCCAGGGAAGCGGTGTAAGTTGCCTCAGTTGGGGGGGCATTTGTGAGGGGCTTACAGTGGCCTGCATACAGCTGGGAGAGATGTGAGGGGATCTTTGATGAAATGCATGCTAAGGAATCCAGAGGGAGTTAGTACCCAAACATGCGTGGTTCAGCCCTGCCTGTCTTGTAGTTCAGTGACGGTATGAGTCAGAGCCTCTTTGGACTGAATGAAGTGGAAGGTACTTTCTACAAAGCAACTCAAGCATATGCCAAGGATCCGGATAAATAAAACTAATTCAGAAAAAGGGAGTGGGATGCAGGCTTTTGCTCTAAATCACTTCACAGTTCTCTCAGTGAAATGCAATATGGCATCTTAAATAAAATCACTCTCTTCTGACTCTTGCAGAGGCTGCTTCAGAGCATTCCCTGGCTTCCAAGCACAGTTTTATTTCCTCCCTTAGAGAGAGACAGACCAGCCTTGACTGAGCAACTGATTTTCACGCATCCTTTAAACCCGCATTCCCTGCCATTTCTGAAGGACAGCACGCTTCGCTAGCTGTTTCTCTCTCTCCCCCCTCGCCCCCCTCCTTAAACAATATAGGTTGGGGTTGGGTTTATTTTTTTTTTTTCCCTTCCCCAGCTCATTTCTTTCCGCCTGAAAAGTGCTTTGAGATCCCCGCGACGGAGCCTGCCACAGGAGCGGGGACTTCTCTGGAACAGTGGCGTGCGCCGGGATTGATCCCGCCGTGGCGAACCAGCCTGGCCTTGGAAGTGTTACGAGGGGAAGGAGGTAAGTGTCGAGGAGAGGCGATCCGGGCCAGCCGCCGCCGTTCCCTCGGGCAGCGTGCGGCGGCGGCGGTCCCGCAAAGGGTTAAGGCCGCCTTGGCCCGGCGGTGCCGTGCGTATGCAATAATCTGTGTGGCTCTCTTGGCCGCCAGCCAGAGTGTTGCCTTGCCTCCTCCTCCTCCCTTCCCCCCCCCCCCTTTTTTTTTTTTTGCATGAAGTAGGATCCTTGAGCTGTTGCAGAGGCAGCCAACTGCTCCATATTTGGCTTCTATTACCCATTTACATGCTGGAGAGCGGAGAGGGAGCGAGCGCTGTACCGCAGACATCATTTCTACTACGGTGGTGGAGCCATCCCGGACCTGTGTCACTGCAGGGGGAAGGAAAAAAACCAAACAAACAAAAAAGCAGACCCAAGCCCCGTGATCAGCTAGGAAGACATTTGTGTGCGAGTCTCTCTCTGACCCCCACCCCCCCCGCCAACCCCACCTCCACTGACACTTTACAGTAAGTGGCTTTTTCTTCCTCCTCTGCTTTCTACCTCCCCCCCCCGGCTCTTCCCTTGTTTAGGCTGCAAACCGCCGGCGTTTTCCAGCTGGAAAAACACGGGGCCGGGGGGGAGGGGAGCGCACTGCCCACCCCGCCGCTGGGCTACAGCGCGCCTCGCTGCGGCCGCCCCCGGCCCACCACGGCCCGGCCCGGCCCGGGCCGCAGGCGCCGCAGCCGCGGGCTCAGCCCCGGCCCCGGGAGTGAAGGGGGAGGCGGCCGCGAAATGGCCGAGGGAGACAGCGGGGATGTGGGGACACGGTGCACCCCGCCGCGGGAGGGAGCGGGGGCCGGGCGGTGGGCCCGAGGCGGCCCCGCAGGCTGAGCCGCTCGTACAGCCCTGTTCGCCGCTTCTCCCCTCCAGCTTCCTCCTTCCTCACCGCCGCACACCGCTTCCCCCCCCCCCCCCACTTCGGGCCGGGCGGGGTGTGTGTGGCCGCGGGGACGGTGGACATTTTGCTCGCCGCGGCGGCCTCGGGGCGTGTGGGACTGCGGGTGCGGTGTCCGTGTGTGTGTGCGTGTGCTGTGTGGCGACACGGGCTGTGTGTGTGTGCGCGCGCGTGTGGCTGCGCGGTGCGGGGGGGCCGTGCGGTGCGTGTACGCCGGGCGGGCCCGGCGGGGCGCAGCGCGGGGCCGGGTGCCGGCAGGGCCGGTCGCCGCCGCACGGCGTATGTAGTACGGGGCTGGGCGGCTGCCGGAGGGTGAATGAAGCGAGGAGGAGGCGGCGGCGGCGGAGGAGGAGGAGGCGGCGCTGGGGCTGGGATGTGCCCGGCAGCGGCTCCGCTCCGCTTCACTCACGGCCCAGGCCGGCTCCAGACGCCACCCGGTACTGGCGACCGGGGGAGCGGGGCGGGAGGGAGGGAGGGACGCGGGGTGGTGGGGGGGCACCGGGGGTCCTGCCGATGATGGCCTGAGGCGGCCTCGGGGAGCGGGGCCGGGGCTCACCCCTCTGCGGCCGCCCCGGGGCTCCGCTTGGCTCCGGTGGCGGCCGCTGCCCTCCTGTCGGTTGCCTACCACCTTCGCCCGCTGCCCCGGCTTTGGCTTGGGCCGGGCTGGGTGGCTGGGCTGTGAGGGCTTGGGGGTTTTGTGTTTGGGTTTTTTCTTACCTAAGGCATCGTAATTTACCAGCAGAAAACAAATAAATGACCCCTCGTACGTTTGTGGGTGCCAAATCCGTTAATGCCAATCTTGAGAATATTAAAGTCTATATTAAAGCATGCTGGAAAACGCTAGCTCCTACTGTAATAGTAATAGCGGTGGTAATAAAATGACAGAATTGGGAGCGATTTACATGTTATTGAAGAGGAGGAATTACTGAAGAGTAATAATAGAAAAGAAAACAAGTCGGAAGCCCGTTATATAATGCACTGTGTAGACAACGAGAGCGACGGGCTATTTTTATTTTGTTTACCGTATGCTGTGTAATAGGGACTCCTCCGAGCAGCATCTCTTCCTGGTGAGCCCAAACTCCAGATAGAATTGGGGGAAAAAAATTTAGGCATTCCTGTTGTGCCCGGGCAAAGAAATCCGGGTTTGTAAAACCTTCTTCTTTACAAATGCTTTCTGTTCACGGATCAGCAAGGATGCAGGTAGATGACCTTTGTTGGGGACCTTTTCCCTTTCATATGGTAAAGAAATTCATATTTTTGTAGGGCAGGTTACACTTTAACCTTTAATGCTCACGGTTATGTATTTTACGCAGCAGTGGTTACTTTACGTGTCAGCTGTGGTCAGGCATAGTGAGTTACTCTGCTTACACACAGAGAAGTCAAGGACTTTTAATTTCAGTTTCGAATGAAGCCTTCCCCTAAAGGAAAATCCCAGCTTCGTGTTAATCTATTTCTGTTCGGGTGATGGAGACAGTTCAGCTTTATGATATGGAGCAAGGGTTATGAATGAGGGAGAGGAAGATTGAGAATGGCCGGGGAAAATATTACACTGTGGTTATTTTTGCGATGCTGTGAGATAGTAGTAAGTTGTAATTGCACGTTATTGCACCTAATTTGTCATAAAACCAGCATGGTATTTTATGGGCAGCAGGTTGGTTTGTTTTTTAAAGGGGTGGCTGTGATCTCCTCACTTTTTACATAAGGCAGAGGTCGATAGATTTTCCTCCGCGCTTGCCTGTCTGTCTCTCTCATCATGTAGCGACATGTCAGCAGTGTAGGCTTTCAGCGCGCTTACTCCAGCCCTGATCAGTCATGTAATTAGATCAGGCTGCCATGGTAACAGACGGTATTCACCGTATTCACCGTCCAGTCAGGTGTGTGTATGGCTGGCAGGTTACCTACCGGGCTACCTCCAGCCCTGTGTGTGCCCTGTAGTGTTATTGGTGTGCAGCCAGCCCAGCCAGCACGTCGGGCTTGCTGAAAATTGAAGGATGCCAGTGGTGATTTTGGAATGGCTGAACTTCTCGGAAAGGGTGTTCTTTGCCTGCTGTAGTGTCAGGCAGATGGGATGGTGCATGGCACGCTTAGCAGGTTATAGCCAAATTGTCAGTTCCATTGAGTTTATTATTAGAAAGTTAACAAAGGTGTGGTACTTTGTAAAAATGCTTTTGGCTTATAAAAGCTTGCATAAAAGTTTCTTCAGTTTTCCTTTTTCTGTTTGTTTTTTTGTTGGTTTTTTTTTTTTTTTTTTTTTCCCCCTGACTGGTTTAACTGTTTGGTGGCTGTTTGTGAGATTCTGACAGTTGCCATTCACATTTTAGGCTGCAGGCTTGTTATTCTGCACTCACGTACTGCACTTTATACCTCCTGGCCAGTAAAATGAAAGTCGGTGATACCTGATATCACTATTGTCGCTTAGGTTTGTTAAGCCTCTTCATAGTTCTTAGCAGGGTCTAGGCCCTTCTGTGTTTTAGGTGAAAGCTGACTTCAGTTTCTTTTGGTAAAAAGCTAAGTATATACAGTATTAAAACAAATGGTCTCCTCATCAAATGCTTTGTTTCCAGTGTTGGTATTTCTTTTGCTTTTTTTTTTTTTTTTATTTGTGCTCATCAAAATATTATATCCATAGAGCAGGAGGCTTTCTGCCACAAAGTTTATAGTACCTTGAAAGAATATGCAATCTAATTAGCTTAGAACTGCATATTGGTCTTTAAAACGTATTTAACTGAGCAATGTATATTCGTCCTCATTCTCAGTGTTTGGACATCACTCTTTTAAGCCGCTTTCCCACAAACGTAGGTAAAAAATTTTTAAAGGCACCAAATTTGGCACTCTGCTCTAGTGTCATAAATCTGGAGCAACTCCAGGGGAAGGGATTGTGAGCCACTTACATGGGTGTATATCTAGAATAACTCCATTTATTGGACTTAATCCAGGCATGTAGTAGAGTAACGGAGCTCAGAAGGCGATCTGCTGCATATCACTATTATTTTCTCCGTATCTTTTTATGGGAAAAAGCATTGTGGGCTTAAATAGGATTTTTGCCTGATTAAAGAGCCACATTAAGTGTCTGCAGAAGTGGTTAACACCCCTATTCCAGTCACTAATCTTGTGTGCACTTACACTAATACTGAACTTGGCCTGGAGGATTTCATGTCTCAATGATGAGAAGTCATCAGCACCCACAGCTCCCGAGCATTTGTAGTACCAGGCTGGAACATAATGCAAGCCAGAAATATCTCAGTAAAATAGATATTTTAATTGCTCTGATGGTAAAGCACCAAAGCTGGAGGAGGCAATGAGAAATGCCTGTCGGTGGTTCAGCTCTTGCGGTGCCAGGCAGCCACCAGTCTCAGGGTCAGTGTGACGAGTTTGCAGGTCTCAGCCTGCCTGCTGAGCAGGGGAGTTTCTCCTCGCAGGGGCAAGGGGACAGGGAGTGAGTTCACAGGCAGTTTCCTACACCCAAAGTGCAGCCTTTCAGTGCCTCGGCAAACTCGCCCTTCTGGTTAGGAGAGAATATCCTCTGCTCCATGTGGCCGCCTCCAGTTTGGGCCTCTGTACTGAGGAGATATCTTGAAATAGAAGAGCCTGTTAGGACTGGCTGGAGAGAGTGGAATAATCGCACGCAGGACGACTCTTCTAGAGTGAGCCTTTGTGTGCTGCATGCTGCTTATACATATTTTATTGTAAGACAAATTACCTGTGTGACTAAGAGCATTAGAAAGTAATTATTTTCAAAAAGGCCATGTATACAGAGTTAAAAGACTTTTTGGAAGTAAACAGTGCAGCTTTTCTCCCTTGCCCTTCTGGCCTGATTGAATTTATTTAGAAAGGTTGAAAAAAACTAGTCTTGTTTTAAAAGAGACCTGGAATTTCACTTCACAAAAATTTTTATGTAATAGATCCAGTGGCCTAGTTTCCTGTTAATTAAGAAAATAGACACTTAAATGCAGTCACCTGAAAAGGAGCTGAGGATTTGAACATTAGAATTTAAGAGGAATTGTTTTACTAACATAGGTAGTAAACCAAAACCAAGGCCTAATTTTCCCCTTGCTGAAGTTTAGCAGTACATCTTAGTAGATGGCAGCCAGGATTATCATTGTCATTGCTCATACAGTGTGCTGCTTTTGTTGTGGTGTGCTAATTGAAGGGAAAATGCAATAAAGAAGTAAGGCAGGCTGAAAAGGAAACGTGTGTCAAAATTGCATAGATGGTCGGAAGCACTGTCTGGCTGCAAACCTACTCCAGCGTGTGAGGCAGCTCATGCTGATGCCGCTTGAGAGAATTCAGGCTCTGTGACAGCCTTAGCTAAGCATGCAGGCTGTGAATGATGGGGCTGCTGTGGATGACCGATCAGGTACAATTCACAAGGTGCAGATAACATCGTTGTAGGTCTCTTCCGAGACTGCTGTAACCATTCTACTTTAACAAATAAAGGTATAATTGGCACGGGAAACAGAAGTATGGCAGGTTTGGCACAGGTAAATGTTTCATTGCAAGGAAATTATGTGCTATATTCCAGTCACTTCAGTAGCCTTAGCTTTGCATACTGAAAATCCTGACCTCATCCTTTCATTTTACTTTTGTGTAAGACTCTTAAGTGCAATAACTGAATAAATACATAGGTATTTGGACAAAGGCACTGTATTTTGGAGACTTGTTCAGTGGTTCACATTCTTTATATAAGGAAATTTAAGATTTTCACTTGGGTTTAGCTGAGCTGACGCATGACTAATGTTTTAAAATATAAGAAACTTTGCAAACTCCTGACTTTTGCAAAAAGACAAAAAACGGATCTGTGGCAGTGATTCCTTTTTGATCTCAGTGCATGTGTTGAGAACGTAATGCTTGATAGGTTTCTTGGTTTTTTTTCCTCAAAGCTGTAGTCTGAGGTGGTTGTACAACACATGCAAATCTGTGTGCGTGCATTGGTCTCAGTCTGCAGTTAGTTTAGTATACGTCCCAGTGGGGGGTTTGCTGAATGAGGATTGATTAAAGAACCTATCTTGAGTTAAGTATGTGTGTAAATCCTTCCATAAATAGGAAAGAGTAAGTATGTTCATAAACAGAAACAACAAAAATGAGGGAGAAATGGTCCCACTAAATCCTTTTATTGTCCCAAGAGTGATAAAAATATTTGGTGAGATTCCAAGTGAAAAACCAAAATGTATTTTGTTTAATATATGATGTCAGCAAAAATTCAGTGCTGGCTGTTCATAATTTTGCTGAGCATAACTACAGAAATAGAAGAAAAAACTCTTATTGGTAGAGTTTTGTTTATATTATTTGGGAATTTGCAGTAATATGCATCGACCCTTAGCATGCCATCAGCATGTGCACAAGGTAATGTTATATTCCCCAAGCTGATTATTTTTCACCTAATAGTAGTAGTTGCAGCAGTATGTTCTCTGGATGATGCTCCTCCTCAAATAAAATATGTTCTGTTGGCAGTGAAGACAGTCATCTCAACTCGCTTATGATTCTTCACCTCATTAAGATCACATTTAGGAAAAGAGCACTCAGTTTGAATAAATGGGCTCTGCTCTCTAATGTATGTGCTCTGCAGGATTAAATGTATAGTTTATTTGTGCTTGAGTAATAGCAAAAGCAGTCTCTCAGTCTTCATTGGGATGTCTTAGCATGTTGTAAATTGTTTGACTCTTAACTGTGGTTTTGTTTCTTTTTGTTTTGGTTTCCATCTCCTCAACTCCTGGATCAACAGTCAAATCGCAGATCAAGCCACATGGGCAAGCAATACAAGCTGTGAATTTATTCTTGACCCCTGTAGGGCAGTGACCACCTTCATTTTTGTCTTCATCATACAGATATGCACTGCCAATAAGGTGAGAATATAATGCTTTTCATTTCCTCTATCAAGTGTACGCTGTCTGCTCTGGGCTTTCATCAGTGTGGACACCTTACCTGTATCTGCATGATTACCAACTCGTGATATATTTGTATTTCCCTTGCCTGGCAGTAGAGGTCCTTGAGAAACTCTCTTCAGAAAAATTCCATTAACTCTGGTGATTCAGTTCGGTGACTTACAGGACAGTGGGTTCCAGAAGAGTGGTTTTATGCTCACCTCAGTTACTAAAATATGACAGTATGAATGGAAAAGTTTACAGGCTTTGCTTTTGTTGTGAAATGCCATGCGTAAAATTGTATAAATCCTTCCTATACTCTTACGAACGTTTTCAGTGGTTCTAGTTGCTTGCAGCCTGCTTGACTCTTCCAGTGTCCCGAGTTCCTTCTGACCACTAAACTTTGTCCTGTTCCCAGGATAACTAATCACTACTAACATGCCTGGGTGTCTTTTTGTCTTTTACTCTGGTTTGAGGAATGTTTTAGATTCTTCCAGTTTCCCCCCACGCCCACTCCGAAGTGCTGTAGCCAGACAGGATGTAATAATGCACATATATCAGTCTGCTTTCCCTCTCCTCTCTCTCCCTCCCATGTGGTTGTGGAGAATACCTTGAAAAAACCAAGTCTCAAAGCTCAATGATCATACTGCCAATAAAAAGAACATAAATTTTTATTTTATTTCTTTAATCTGATTGTCATTAAGCCAGCCTGGTTTTTTGGACCTATTGTATGATTTTTGAGTGCTTGGGATTGGCAATACTACTAATGCTTAAAAAAAAAAAAAAATAAGGGTTGTAGGGAAATTGCCTGTGTCTTTTAAATAAAAGAAAATTAAATGTAGTGGCTACTTGCAGAAAATCAAAGGATTTTTCTTTTTCTATTTACAGCCAGAAAACCTAATTAGTATAGTGTTCTATTTATGAGGAGCTGATCAGAAAGTCTCCGTTGCAGAATAACTTTTTAATTTATAGAGCATATCATAGAAAAGTATGCAGCACATAATTTACATTTTATCGTGGCTGCGGGGAAGGGTGCTGTGCTTTAAAGGGAAGTCGTCTAAGCAAGTAGTTGCATGCAAAGACATGCCTGTTACGGTTTACAAATGAGCTTGAATGGGGGTGGATAGTAACCACTGTATCTCTTTGGAGCAATAAGAATTTTTTGAGAGTGAAAAACCAGACAAAGTGCCCGTGTGCTGACACATTTTGTCCTTCTGTTGTGGAAGAAAACTGACTTGGTAGCAGCTATTGACTTGGGAGATGGAGCAGAAGGAAGCTTTTTGTTAGGATATCATTCCACAAGACGTTTCTTTTTTCTTTTTTTTTTTTTTTTCCAGAATTAGCTTGGGCAGTATGAAATTGTATTTATTTGCAGAAGTGATTACTCCAGGAAAGGCTTATATTTCTTAATTAGAAGTAGTAACTGTTTATAGCGTATTGGTCAAAACCTATGAATAATCAGATTGTGTTAGCCACATTGTATTGCTAAGTCACCTGGAATATTTTAGCATTTGATATTTCCTGCGATTGCATGAGAGATAGTATATTAGATATTAAGCAAACATTCCGGATAAAAAAAACATAACCTAGTTAAGTCTGGTGCAGAGGCATAACAGGAATATAGTACTATGCTGCTTTTTTTTTGTACTAGTACAGCTTGAACTGTAGTGTTGTATCTGTGGGCCTTAGATCAGATTTGTTTTGGCTTCTTTTCTTGTTATTGGACATTTTAGTCACTGTGTTTGGGGTACTAATGTGGCCTTATTAGTTAGTTCTCATTTTCCCTAGGGAACAATCAAAATCAGGCCCACTGTATAGCTAAATAAGTGAAATAAAAGTTACTGGGTAGAGACTGCCTGCTTGAAAACATTCTCTCTGTCACTGGATGTAATAGAGAGAGAGATCACAGTAGTAACATGTGAAAGAAACATGACCCGTTGCCGTGAGGGGAGCAGCCACAGATAGGTTTCACAGCTCAAGACAGAGCATCGCATGATAAGACCCATTGTTTTTCTGGCTTTTGCATTTGTTTCATGGTGAAGGTGGCAACAGCCCCACTCTGCTTTAGGCACACCTGTGTTGTTAACCACAGAGTTTGTCAGAGGGACCAAATACAGGCCATGCTTGAACGTATCCGAAGTGAGATCTCAGAAACCTTACTTAAAGCCTGATGGACCTGCATGTGCATTCATGGCTTTATTCATATGAGGAATCGCGTGGCTTCAGGGAGTAACACTGTTGTGTGTGTGAGCTCCAGGTGTGCTTACCCTTCCAATTCAAGCAGTGTTCTTCCAGAGCCTGCTAAAACATCTTGCCTGAATAAGGACACAAGGTATAGTAAAAATAAAATAAAAATAAATGGAGATACACTTTTTTTAATCATGATTTGAATTAATTTTTTAGTGTGCTCTACAGAGCAAGAGTTACTGTTATTTATTCAGAGCATGCACTGTGTTCTTCCACGTAGGCAAACGACTCAATGCTTACTTATAACCAGTTGTGTTGGGAGGATTTTGCGTGAGGCACTGAACATTTTAACAACTAAAAAGTTCTTTTTAATCTTTTCCACTGTCGAGTCACTTGATATCTGTTAGTCATATTATAGTATCAGATTGAATTTACAACCGCAGCCCATTTGTAAGATCTTTTTTTTTCTGAATTTTCCATATGTCTGTACACTACCTAACGTGGCTTATTTTGTGCATAAGACATAATTTCTGTTACATGCAGACTGCTGGGACCTGCTCTCTGTAAATGAACAGCAATCTAACCTTTTAGAATACTTTGTAGTGAACATAAAAAGAGCCGATCTGTCTCTATATTACTGTGTCCAATGGTGACTTTGATTGCCATATCAGTGTCCTTATGTCCAGGGTATCATAGCTGGTTTTATTTCTTCCCTCTTGTACTGTTTATGAAGGCCTACAATGGCTGTAGGACTAAAAGAAGGTGAGCAATGGAGATAGTGTGTTAAGAGCACAAGTGGAATGGAGATGTGAACTAGGTATAATTGGATAGTAATCAGAAATAATATTTTTTAAATTGTTTGTTTTGTGTGTAACTCAAAGGTAAATTAAATGAAGAGATATGAGTGCAAACTGACACCTTAGAAAGGAGGCCTTGTGGCCCCTAAGCCCTACCTCATCACCTCGGCTGTAACCTTTCACTTTTTTTTTTCACAGATACTAAAGGTCTGATGTTTGACTGATTGAAAGTTTTCTAACGCCTTCTAAAGTGTAAATGGAGTTGGGTGTAGTGATCTGTCTACTTAAAAACACAAGGCTCACATTCATAATGTGATATAAGCCATGGCTTGAGGTTTGATTCACCTTCCAACTCCTGTTTCAAAAAGGCGTATCTGCAGATGGAACAAGAGACTTGTTATCCCACATGCTGCAACTTGTTAGCATTACTTTAAAGTGTGGGCATTCAGATGGTAGTGAAAGTATTAGAGGGATGGATGACTTCTATGTGCTGAGGGCCGAAAGGGCTGAGATGACTAGATGCGATGTGTGATTGTGTATAAGCCTCGGCATCTGTGTGTGCCTTCCTCCTGCCCCTCTCCTTTGGCTGTATGTGGTGGGCAGGCTGTGCTGCTGGGTTTTGCGATGCCTTGATACCAGGGGTATGCTTTCGGGTGAAAGTTAGATCCAGTGACAGCATTTGAATTTGAATGTGTTGGCTGAGGAGGTTTTGGCAGTGAGATACTGTGGTGGAGGCAAACCATCCTTTGATAAGTTTGATAATTAATTCTTTAGTTTATGATCAGTTGCTTAGCAGTGATCAACCCATTTTGGCACTAGCTGTAAACCTGACTTTTAAGGATTTACTTAGTTACTCTTTGCTCTTTAAAAAGTACAAATGCTGAAGTTCGTATTGCAGTGTAGTTGTGACTGTTGGCACATTTTTGTTTGTCAGGTACCCACTTGTCAAGGCCCTGTAGTTTTGTAAATTTAACATTTCTGTGGGGCCAGCTACTTGAAAGAAAGTCAGGCTTTAGTGGAAAGTCAGGCTTTAATGGAGAAGCATAATTACAAAAAGCAGGCTTAATCCTCCTTTACTGTGCTCTGAAATTTTGTGCTAGTGAATATTTTCTCACTGGTGCGGTTACTTTTCAATGCTATGTGTGTCAGCTGAGTAGAGAGTGATTTTTCAAATTAATATAAAAGTAAATGAATTTCTTCTCTTCCGTAGCCCCTGAACACATGCCTTGCCTGGTACTGTCCCATATTCATAGCTTTCCCCAAATAGGCTGACAGCACATAGATTCAGAATGTTTGAAAATCAACTTGTATGCAAGAGAAAAAAAAAAGTCCTAGTAGATTGTTACTCTAGAAGAGGTTGTAAGTTTATTCTCCATGTACCACTAGTGGTTAAAACCCCATAGCACTAATCATGTGCATTTTTATTTACAGATTAGTAGGCTCTACCCTGACATATGACTAACGGGGAAGCCCCTCCCTTAAACAGTTGTATGTCATCTGCTTCAGTGAACTAATTACTTGGCAATTCCCATTTGATAATTCCCTCTTTATTTTCTGATGAGTTACTTAACAGTGATGAGCTTGTTGAGCAGAATACCATGCTTAATCTGTGCTTCTGAAACTACAGTGCGGGCCTGGGGATATCATTGTTTTCTAAATGCTGTTTAGCCTTGCCATAGGAACATTGAAACCATGCTAAGACATGTTAACAGTTCACAGTCAACCATAAGCTTAATGTGAGCGATGTGCAGCATTAGCCAAAAAATAAAAAAAGGGGTTTAGGTTACTGTTGAACTAGAGAAAGGATAGTAAATATATAATTTCTAAAAAAAAACCAACCCCAAACAACCCCAAACCAAAAACTAACATAATTAAGACATTAAGAAGCAGAAGCTTGTGTCAGAGATACATTATTTATATCATTTTCCTCTCCACTTAAATAATCAGTTGAAAGGAAATTTTATTCTTAAAAAAAACACAGTTTCTTTTAGTATCTGTTTGACAGTTCAGCTGATACTGGTGATGGTTGTGTTGTTTTAATGAGAGATACTTTGTTACTCTCACTTTGTCACTTAATGAGAGATAAATTGTCAGTGTTTTCTCTACTATTACCTGTCTTTTTTATTCTTCCCCAATCCCTTTTCACATTCTTTCACTCTAGTGGCCACAGCAACCCTTGTTTCTGGCTGGGGAATGCATTTCCAATCTCACTGCTAATTACAACATCACAGTGTTGCTAGAGGGTACCTGAGTTCAGCAGTGCTTAGCTACAGTGGCGGGCAAGAGAATTTATGGAGTGAAGTGACATCAGCCTTCTCACAGCAGGCGTGGTAAGGTCAAAGTGAGCCTCCTTTGCGGGCCAGGGGTCAGATGGATCCTCTTCAGGCCCAGTGCTTCTGAAATTCAACCATGTGAAACCAGGCTGTTGAATTTGATTGAGATTTTATTACTAACTTCGGTACAGGAGGGTTTGTGGATCAGCTACAGTCATTTTGACTAGCTGGTGGCAGATGCTGATACCTGAAGAACTGGATTTTAGTTGAACTGGTGTTACAAGCTGAGAATTGGGCTATTTTTTCTTGAAGAAGTAGTGTAGTACTTTGTGTATTAGCTCAGATGACATTGCGTCTTCAGACTTGCTGATTTATTAGATATTCACAATGATATCTCTTGGCCAATACTGGAAGCTGTGTCACAGGCTTGTTTTATCAGTGAGAAAATGTATTTGTACATCGTTACATGTGTTTTTTGTAAAATTAATCAGAGGAACAGTAATTTTATGAAACATAGAATTCAGAACAGATTAATCTACCTTAATTGTGCTCATGAAGTACACCAGCTATAAAATCTTTTGAAAGGAATATTAATCAAGTTGATCAAAGGTGGCTTGAAGTGCAGAATTCAAATAGTAACACAATTACTTTCTGCCTGCCTGTATGTTTGCCGTGGCTTGCATGGTTTTTATTATTTTTTAATTCAAAAGTAATTTCCATTTTGCTTTTTGGATTTTTTTTTTTTTGTTACAGAATTTGTCTGGCTTTAAAAGTGAAGCTATAAAAAGGTAAAACAGATAAAATTTTGCATTTTAGAAAATGTAGTAAGTAGGGAGCATAATAAAATAAGCAATTAAAA
Organism: Psittacula echo; assembly: GCF_963264785.1. Taxonomy (NCBI): domain Eukaryota; kingdom Metazoa; phylum Chordata; class Aves; order Psittaciformes; family Psittacidae; genus Psittacula; species Psittacula echo. The sequence goes on along the minus strand of NC_137737.1, from coordinate 67,243,269 downwards.
CCCAGCAGAAGGTCATTGAGTGTTTTTTCTTTTTTTTTTTTTTTTTTTAAATTTTTTTTTATCCTATTTAATTTTTTGACAACTCACAGTATTTCGGGTAGTGCTGTACAGGCATTGCTGAAAGCAGAAATCCTTCATAAGAATCAGAAAAGAAATGTGATGGTGAGCAGAGTGCCCCACCTGCAATCTGAAAGGTTTGCTTATACACCCAGGAGTTGACCCTTGACAGATCCTTCTACAAACCATTATAGCCGCTATGGATCTGCATCCCAAGCCATGGTGTCGTATTTATTTTACAGAGGTAGCCAAAGTTACTAGCCAGTGATTTGGACTGATCTTCAACCACCTACTCAGAGGTGGTTTGTCCAACTGTGAATTTTCCACCCTTCTTTCACCACCTTCCTCAGGCTTACCAGCATCTCACTGAAGACTGAGACTCTGCTCAGGCAGCATTGCCTATTATTTCGGAATGTGCCCAAGGACTCCAGATCTGGCCCAGGGTATTTTCTTCCCTCATCAAGGAAAGGCAATGAATGGTTGCTTCCCATTAAAACAGAGCTATTGAGTAAAATGTTTGGCCCCAGACACACTGATACTGGTATTTCTATCAATATTCATGCAAGTAAAACACTACCATATGAATACCGTGAACGTGATCTCTCAGTTAACACGAGATTTTAATTGCATACCAGTGTCTTAAGATTTGAGCGTGTGGTTTAAAACAAGCAAACAGAGCCCAACTCATTAACATATGGTGGAGGTTTCTCTGTTGACAACTGCTGTGTCTCCCTGACATCCAAATGAAATGATACCTTCCCCCCTACTTTATTATGAATGAGAGAACTAATAAATCCTACATTGTACTTTTTTTTCCTTTGGATTTCCTTTCCTTTTTCCCACCTGCTACCCTGGGCCACGTTAGTGTGACTCCTCTGTGAGCAACACTTACTGATGGAATAGCAAAATATGAACTGGTAGATATGGGCAAATGCTTTGCCTTTGCATCTCCTAGTTTGCAGAACTGAGAAGCTGCCTCACCTCTTTGCTTAGGTCTTGTCTGTCTCCTCTTTGAATCAGGGATGAGTTTCAGGTTTCCTACTTAGTAGTCTTGCTAATTTTTCTTGGATATCTGCTGTGATTTGGCCTGACATTTTTGTTGTTAATGACACAGTCTTGGAAATCACTTGTGATTTCCTTTGTGAACTTGACAATTGATTAAGTAAATGATAGGGAGATAAGTGACATGGCAGTGCTGTCTCTGTAACATGCTTTTGTTCTCTTTTATGGGGAAAGAGAATGATGGTGGATCATGAATTGTAATGATGAGACAAGGGGTAATGGGTTCAAACTTAAACAGGGGAGATTTAGATTAGACATAAGGAAGAAATTCATTACTGTGAGGGTGGTGAGACACTGGAATGGGTTGCCCAAGGAAGTTGCGTATGCTCCATCCCTAGAAGTATTCAAGGCTGGGTTGGATGGAGCCTTGAGCAGCCTGGTCTAGTGGAAGATGTCCCTGCTCATGGCAGAGGGTTGGAACTGAATGATCTTAAGATCCTTTCCAACCCAAACCATTCTGTGATTCTGTGACTTTATGGACCAATCTATAGTTTAAAATTGCATTGTGTGTTTGTTTGGATAGTGCACAAAGTATGTTATATTGTGGCTTAAAAATACATGTGATACTACAATATTGGAAGGACTGAAGAAGAAGTAAAAGTCTGCATTTTCCTCCATATTTGCACAAGCTGGCAGAAGAGCTCAGTCCTATGCTTGGTTTTCAACTATGAGAGTGATACAAGCCAGCATGCATGCATCCTACCGTTTGGTGGTCACCGCCAGTTTATTTTGGTTGCAGCTCAGCAGCAGATTCACAGTGTGCAGTGACAGAGTAAATTAAAGTGATTCCTGAGTGGAAGCATGACATTTGTTACATGACACTACTATCCAGATGTTGTTATCTGCTCGAGTACAGCCAGAGAAGGCCCTAAAGAAAATTGAGGTAGGTTGAAGGTTTATAGTAAGCAGATGAAATACATAAAACAGCAGCAGTCAAGTACGCTTCTGTTGCCTAAGGAGTCGAACTTGTTGAATGTCACGTTGGCTGTATGGAATGGAAGAAATGCAAACTAAGATACACTTCTGCTACGTGTGCAGCTCTGCTATGAAGCGCGTTCATCTGAGCTGTCAGCTGGCTGGCTGCAGTGTTTGGTGCTATTCATATAGCTCAGCCAGAGTGCCTCTGTGAAACCAGTAGTGCTGCGCAGCTTATGCTGCAGCAACCAGGGGTTTTATGCTTCTTATCTTGTTCAGTGTGAGCTGTGCATGTTCTGTGTTGCACTGAGGCACTTGGCCAAAGACTGCGGTGGAATAAGGGGTCAGGTTCCCACCTCCCTTACTTACTTAGATGGTTTAAATGGAGCCACGTGGGTGTAAATGTGGTGTGACAGGGCATGGGATCTGTCTTCGGGTCTCTGGGGTGTGTCGAGCCCTCTGGACTCAGAGCTGTTGCTGAAAGGTCAGTGTTGCTGCTCAGACACTGCTTGTTTGGAGTTGAGTTTGGTAGGTACAGCAGTTGAGGATTTGCCTGGCTTCTCCTTCAGGTGAAGAGGGAATGAAAACTGTTCTTTGGTCAAGTGTCATCTGTCTTCTTTCCTTCTTGTGCTTCAGGTGGATGTATTGGTGAATTAGAATGACCTTTCTTTATATAGCCCAAGCAGTGCTTTGCCCTTTCATCCTTCTGTCACATTTTAACCTTTGCCAGACTTTATTCTTTTACTGCTGGCCAATTAATTTTTCTTCTCACCCCCTTCTCTACCAAGATTCTCCGATGCTCAGCAGTTCTTGCTGCTGCATATCTGACCTACTTGTACAGCTCCCTTGCCGTGTTTGTTACCTGCACAATACTTTGATGGTATGTTGGCCCTTTCTTCATCTTGATTTTTTTGTGTGTGTTTCTGTGTGTCTAAAATCTATTTCTGCTCAGAAGGTTTCAATACCTCAGTAATTTTCTGCAGAACTACCAATTTGAATTTTGTTTCATCTGCCTCCCTTCCTTCCTTGTTAGTCATAGCTGAATTCTGAGCTTTGCAGCCCCGATGATCTGCCTGGACAAGCCTTTCGCTCCATACAGCCTTCTCCCTCTGTCCATGGGAAAACCCCCTTTATTTCTGCTCTGAAGCTTCACTGTGGGTGCCCATTTCCCTGGCCGAACACTGGATTTTTGGTCCCTGGCTTTCAGCTGCAGTGTCTCTTCAGCAGGCATCTTGCTTTTCAGGCCTGTCAGCTGGTCTCTAACAAATCAGTTGCATGTGTTTGCTTGCATAATGTTGCATGCTGGCATTGTAAAAAAAAAATAATTAAAATATAAGTAATTCAGTTGTTTTCTCTGTACCTGAGCATGAGCTGGGAGCCACCTCTTTGGGGTCATTTGTTCATAAGATAATGGGGTCACTGTTACTTTATTATCATATTATGTGGTCTGCTAACCAAAGGATTCTTTTACTGTGTTAATAGCAGCACTTCAAACTGTTAAAAATATAATACACTTTTCGCATATCATACCGGTGGGACAAAAGTACAAAAGTAACAGCTTGGGCAGTTTTTCTTGGACTTCCAGTCATTCTCACACCTTGACTTTGCTCCAGTGGCAGAATTCTGTAGTAACAGGTTGCAAAACTTTCAAGATAAACAAAAGAAAGAATGTTTGAAAAGCACTTCATTCAGAAAAAGAAAAGAAATTGAACATGGTATGTGTTTTGAGTGAGGCTCTTCAGCAACGGAAAAATTCCTGGACTGCTATGGAGAAGCACAGGAATGAAGTACCCACTGAATGAGTGAAGTTCACAGAAGGTGTGAAGTGGAAAAAATGTGGGGGTGTTTGGTTGGGTTTTTTTTTGTGTCTGTGTGTTATCACTGTGTTTTTGCCAAGAACTGACTATTGGAATGATAATCTGATTATAGTAGATTGAAAAAAAAACCCCAAAACAGCAAACAAAACAAACAAAAAAACCCAAAGCAAAACAAAAAAGCAAACCACCACGGCAATTTGATAAGTATTTTGGTTGATAATTTTGGAGGTGATATTTTCTCAAAAACCTTAGGTTTTTAACGGAATGAAAAAATTGTCAAAAAATAATGTTTTTATCTGAAAATTGATACCCCTTCTTGTTATAAGTAACACCAAAAAAGATTCAAACTAAAGGATGTTAAAGGAAAATATACATGGATTTAGTCATTGTATTTAACAATAGCTTGAGTATAGTTAGTTTCACTTTTTCCGTATGTGGACAGTTTCCCAAGGTGAGAGAAGCATATGAAGAAAAACAACCATGTGCTTATAAGATTATGAAAGTCGGTGCAGGGAGCTTTGAGGTATGAGTTATTACTTTTACAATCCTCCATTAAAAACAAGACTAGACTCCATATTGATGGAGTCCTTTTAAAGGCAGTGCCCTTTTAATCAGCAAACAGGTCCTCTGTGCATCAAATAATTAAAAATAGAGCAAAGTTTCTGAACAAGGCGTCTGGCAGAAGCGTCTGTACTTCCATCTGTGCATGATTAGCAGAATGTTTCATGATATTTAAATAGCACAAGCTTTGCTCTCTTTTTTATTATTTGTTGTGCTGAAGACCTGTTTGCTTGTTAAATGGTCTTTTTTGAATAGTTACTGGAAAGGAATCAGGAAAGTGTATGAAGACATCTTGTACACACTGCAAATGCCAATTTGTCCCTTTTTTCAAGGAGACACTGCCCTTCTTTTTATTTTTTATTTTTTATTTTTTGATAGGAGTTTTACCACATCCTTCACTTGGTGTTTAGAATTTCTTATGGACTGGTTCATTGTGGGGGTAGTTCAGCATGTATTGTGGTCACTGCCCATGGACTACAGTTTCCCTGATAACAGCTATTATTTTTGTAACAGTGGAGTGCATGTTACACTGTGAGTACGCACCAGGGTTATTTGCAGAGTACATGTGGCAGTTCAGATCTGCAGTTTCTGCTGGTGGTGTGAGTGCCCTATGTCTAATCTACAACACACACTGTTCTGAAGCCTTACCGTTTCAGAAGGGACGTAATCAGCCCGGCAACAGCTTTCCAAATGGTTTTAAGGCCTGAAGCTGGAACTCCTCCTTGCTGGCAGTCATTCAACATCGCGCGGTGTGCTCTTCCTCTCTGGCTAGCAACAGGGTGCTTTCCAGTTGTAGCCACTGATTTCGCTTCATGCTAGTGAAGTTTTTGAGTGTGTGTTTTACAGAGACGTGTACAAGTAGATATGTGATGAAAAGAAGCTGCCGTCTGGATGCGAAGTGCATTGCTGTAGCTGGCTGAGAGCAGTTTTGTTAAGTGCAAGTGCCTGGTTGTTTGGAGCTGGCAGACTGGCAGAGAGCTGAGACACTGATGGGCTTAAAGGTCCTTTGTGGAGAGCCAGTATTCAGTCTTTGGACAATTTGTGTTCTTGGATGGGCATAGAAAATAAGAGCTTTTGTGGCGTGTATAACTGGCGTTTGCTCTGTAGCTGAGCTTTTTGGTTTTGTTATTTTTCTGTGATCTTGTGTCTTGAGAAAAGCTGTGACGTGTGAATGCTGACTGGGGTCATCTCTTAACTTCAGTTCAGGACTTCAAAAGAAATTGTGGTTACTACTGAGACCAAAGCTGTGCACCTGACAACATAAGTATATAAACTCTGCTTATTCATACCTCAGATAAAACCTAAGAGAAGCCTTGGCTTTGGAGAAGGAGCCTCCTATGAGATGGCTTCCACGTAGGGTTCACGTCACCTAGCTAGTGGTGGTTACTGGTGTTTGTCATGTTTCTGGCCCAGATTCTGCAGAGCACTGTGCTCTGGGGCTTCAGAGCAAATTCTTCTAAGCCAGGTTGTATTTTACATGGGCAAGGGGTTGCAAAGTGGTAGAACCGTTTTGCAAATACCTGTCCATTGTGTGGTTCAGCTTCCAGATGCCTGCGGAGACCTGAAGATGAATGAGTAGATGTGGAGGAGTCCTGCAAGGGAAGGAACAATCATATTTTACTGTGAGAGGTCAGAGCAATATGTATGCCTGTTCCTTCAGCTAGACACTGAACTAATGCATGAAGCAGTTCCACTCACATTTTATTCATGTTGCTCCTAAAAATACAATGTTGGCCCCCGTAACAACTGATTTCTGCAGAAAGAAGGAGAATTACTTCTAGAACTGATTCTTGATCAGTGTAGTTGGGTTGCCTTATATTAGCATGCCTTCAGGAGCAGGAAGGAGAAGGAAGACTTGGGCTCATTTTAGAAAGATGTATAAAGTTGCGTTGGTAGCTTGGTTAAACTAAGCCAAGTTTTGTGTTTTGCTTCTAGTACTTATCCTCAGAATATGCCATAATGGGTTTTTTTGGAACATCTTCAGCTTATGTTGTGAGTGTGAATTAATTAACATTAGTATGACTTGCATATTGTCTAATGGAATTTGTTTTTCTGTATCTTCTGTCATGCTCAAGGTACTTCAAACACTTTAAAATAATGAGTTCAGCTATAATAGTGCTGTGGCTCTGTAGAAAATCACAGCTGTCCTTCTGGGTGCAACAGGAGATCAAATTCAAGGATGGTTTCTGTGACTGGAGTGGGAAGAATACTGGTTGTGGTGTTAGTGTTACCCGTGCTATTTTTTAAAAAGCATCTGTGACAGGCTTCTTATTTTGGCAGCTTGGATTTTGCTGTTTATTACTTCATTTATAACTCTCAGTGCAGTGTAAACAGAATGATGAAGAGTTGCAGGGCACATTATTCATAAGCTGTTGCTTAAACCTCACTGTTGCATTTCTAGCCCTAATTATTTCACATCATGACATACTACATGAAAAAGCTGGTAGCCCTTGATTTCCTGAAACAAAACCAAGTCTTCCTTTTATGACCCTGCAGAAGCACATTGTAGCAAAGCAGGTAAACTGGATTTCAGCCTAAGATGGTAGGCTCCTGTTGATTTGTGTGAAAAATGAGGGTTCCATTCATTGTCTGCAGAGCTCCAGAGGAGAGGGAGTGCCTTGTATCACTCAAAAAAAATTCCTTTCAGCTGGCTAGAGAGAAGTATGGATAGCGTCCAGCATACAGACATCCCCAAGTACAAGGCTTATAATGGAAAAGTTGATGACCGGACAGTATAGAGGTACTAGCAAGTATTTATATAGCTCATAGTTGTTGACTACTGTAGACATGTTGTTTTAGGCCCTGTTCCCACTGGCATTCCTCCTGTTGACTTTCAGAGGGTTAGAATCAGACCCCTTTGGCTCAAGGAGTGAAGTTAATTAAGACTGAAAGAAGCATGCACATTCTGAAATCAGCCTTCAGTTTTGGGAGGGAGAACAGTGGAAATAACTGACCTGCACAGTGATACTGAAGTGCTTCACGGCATGATACAGCCATACATCGAAAAGAAAGCTTTCCTTGAGTTATTTGGGATGTTTCATTTTGATATGTAACTTGTAGTGTTGCCTGTTAATGAAAGGCTTGATGTGGTTTTCCTGCATTCCTCACAAAACTGTTCTTTGACAAGGAGAAAAACATATCTATCTAATTAATAGGCACCTTTCTGTATCCAGCAGTAGGCATTAATTATTTTCAGTTTGTACTATTATACGAAAGCTTCTTCAAAACTTCCTCAGTTTGGTAGAAAGGAGTGGCAATTCAATGCATTCTCAGCTGTGCAGCTCTAATGTATGTTGCTTGTAAAGACACCTACATGTTATAAAATAAATACCCCTTATAGCCAAGGATATGTAACCACAGTCTAGAGAATTACAAAAGAAAGAAACTCAACCAAGTACTGAAACAGGAAAAACCAAAAAAAAGGCAAAAATTAAAGATTTTTCTTTTTAAGAGCAGTAAAGTTAAAAAGGAAAAAAAAATACTATTCCATAAATACGAGAAAAAAAAAAAAAGAAAAAGAAAAGCTCAGTGCTACACTGTATGTTAAAGTTGCTATCAGTTAGGGAATATATGTGGAACAGAAGTCTGAAATACTAAACACTATAAATTCAATTGGTATTCAGGTCTCCAAAAAAGGAAGAGATTTGTAGCTTTGCTGAAAACGACAAAAGCCAATTTGAGGGAAGGTATGAATACTGCTAGAAAAGCTGAACAATACATCTCTCTGTAAAATTGCATGTGACTGGTGTAAATGCTGTTATGTCACAGCTAGGGCTGCTGAAATTGTAAGCAAGTAGCAAAAATTTTCTGTTTAATATTTCACAGATAATAATTGTTCTGAATGCTTTAAATAGCGTAGGAAATGTAGTGTCACAGGCTTGACATTTGAATATTAATATTGATACTGAAACAGTCTCACCACAAAGGATGCCAGGATTGCAGGAGGAAGGACAGCATTTTGATCAGATAAAGACACAAAAGTTTTAAAGCCCTTCAGATAGACTGAAAAAAATACTTATGAAAACTGGGGCAAAATTACGTGTCAGGACTGGACATTTTATACCTAATTTTGGGACTATCCCTATTCAGGTAAAGTTGGAAGCAAAGAGATGTTTTCCTGTTATTTCTGTTTTCCCCCCCTTTCCCCTGTTTGCTGTTTGATGAAGTCTGTCTCAAAAAGGTTAATAGGACAAGGGCTACAAAGTGGTTTAGATTGACTTGAACAAATACATGAATATATGTGGGTTCAAGAAAGGGCACTTGGGGATGTATCGTCTTTACTATCTGGGCTCAAACTTGCTTTACATATGTTGTAAGTTCTGTAGCATCAGGGTTTGGCTACAGGTTGCTTTGTTAAAGAGGCATTTCATAGAATCATAGAATAGTTAGGGTTTGAAAGGACCTTAAGATCATCTAGTTCCAACCCCCCTGCCATGGGCAGGGACACCCCACACTAAACCATGTCACCCAAGGCTTTGTCCAACCTGGCCTTGAACACCACCAGGGATAGAGCATTCACAACTTCCCTGGGCAACCCATTCCAGTGCCTCACCACCTTCTCAGTAAAGAACTTCTTCTTTATATCCAATCTAAACTTCCCCTGTTTAAGTTTGAACCCGTTACCCCTTTCCTGTCACTACAGTCCCTGATGAATAGTCCATCCCCAGCATCCTTGTAGGCCCCCTGCAGATACTGGAAGGCTGCTATGAGGTCTTCACCCAGCCCTCTCCTCTCCAGGCTGAACAGCCCCAACTTTCTCAGCCTGTCTTCATACGGGAGGTGCTCCAGTCCCCTGATCATCCTCGTGGCCCTCCTCTGGACTTGTTCCAACAGTTCCATGTCCTTTTTATGTTGAGGACACCAGAACTGCACACAATGCTCCAAGGGAGGTCTCACAAGAGCAGAGTAGAGGGACAGGATCACCTCCTTCGACCTGCTGGTCACTCTCCTTTTGATGCAGGCCAGGACACGGTTGGCTTTCTGGGCTGCGAGCTCACACTGAAGCCAGCTCATGTTCATTTTCTCATCGACCAACACCCCCAAGTCCTTCTCTGCAGGGCTGCTCTGAATCTCTTCTCTGCCCAACCTGTAGCTGTGCCTGGGATTGCTCTGACCCAGGTGTAGGACCTTGCACTTGGCATGGTTAAACTTCATCAGGTTGGCATCAGCCCACCTCACAAGCGTGTCGAGGTCCCTCTGGATGGCATCCCTTCCCTCCAGCGTATCAACTGAACCACACAGCTTGGTGTCATCGGCAAACTTGCTGAGGGCGCGCTCAATCCCACTGTCCATGTCACTGACAAAGAGGTTGAACAAGACCGGTCCCAACACCAATCCCTGAGGGACACCACTCGTCACCGGTCTCCAGCCGGACATTGAGCCGTTGACCACAGCTCTTTGCGTGTGGCCATCCAGCCAGTTCTTTATCCACCGAGTGGTCCACCCATCAAATTGATGTCTCTCCAATTTAGAGACAAGGAACAGGAATATTTCTGTTCTGTCACTCTGTGTAATGCAGGGTTGTTGTGGATGCTACCCTACTGTTGATAAATGTCTTGATAGCTTTTGGCAATTATGTTGTAATGTAGATGATTTGGTAAGTCACTTAGCTGCTGATAGTGCTGATAGGTGTATTGCTTTCCAAAATTCCTTATCACAGAGTATGTAGAGCACATTTTTGGCATTATACTGCCAGCATGGGTTGTGCCAGTTTGATTCTAGCTGTTTAGCTATGTGCAAGCTAGTTAAAGGAGTTTTCTTTCTTTGGGGGACAGGAAGGAAGGAAAAGTTTGTCAGCCTCCATTCTGAAAGTGTTTTGGTAGTTATGACTTCTTTTTCCCCTCAAAAATGTATCTTGTACTTTCAGGCTCTCTTATTTTCAGATGTGATTAATGGTAACTTCTGTCTTTAGAATGCAAATGCAATTTTAACGTACTTTTGCACTGTGTAATACTCCTCTCTGCACAAACTGCTTACCAGACAAATTAAAAAGATAGGTATTTATTCAAACACCAACCAAACAAAACTAAGTGAGTTTACCTTCTGAAATATTTATGCACTCATGGTTGTAGGTGATGCAACATATTTATGTCAAAGTGGCACCATTCTGCTTTGCCAAGCGTAGGCAGCTTCCTTTAGCTGTGTGTTACCCACTGTAGGTAGGAGGAGAAATTGTGCAGGTCGATAGAACTGTTGAAATGCCTTTGTGTCTCAGCAGCGGTAACCTACGCAGAAACAACCCCTTTGAGGTACCTTTCGCAGGGGAATGTTGGAGAATCCCAGATCCCTGGCAGTCACCAGCATTCCTGTCCAAAGGGTGAAGTAACAGCACTTTCTAGAAACCTTTCCTGCTGCTGTGCATACACAAACCCGGTATGTGCATACACAAATGCACTGATGACAGTGACATTTTAGCTTGCTCAGGTTGTTGAATTTTCACTAAGGAGACCTGGACAAGATAGTGACACATGGAGATCTTGCTCTCCAAGGCAGTGCTGTTTGTTAGGTGATTCACAGCATGTACAGAATGGATGGAGAATGTCCTGGAAGCACTCCAGTTTGTTACTGTATTGAAGTCATTTTGCCCAGGCACAAATGCTGATGATTTGGGGAGCCTGTAGAGCTACAAAGAATGGAAGGTGAATCTCCCCCACCTTAGGTTAGGTTGTAACTACTAAATGACCTTTTATTTTGTGACCAGCTATTCACCTGACTATCCAGACCTATGTTCTAAATAAAACCCAAGGAAATAAAATCCTCAGGTCGCTTTGGCCTGTTACAAGAAGAGTTGCTGCTGGATTTTATAGATCTATTTTACTGTCTGTTCCTAATGGCAAGATTTAGAAAAGCATCTTGATTTTGAACTGCTGCAAAATATAGCCCAAACTGGGAGTAATCATACCGAAACAGATTACTTTTTTTACGTACTATACTTCCTCTATTTTTTTTTTTTCAACTGTTTCCCAAAGTATCAGCTACATCTACTATCAGTGGTAGGATAATAGGTTAAATGAATCTTTTTTTTTCTTTCCTTTTTTTTTTTAATGATCTATAGCTGTATAGCTGCTCTTACGCACACAAAAGTAAATTGTTAAGATAAAATTAATCTGATACAGTTCCTGAACCTGCTCCCTTGATGTTAGTGCAAATTAATGGTGGGATTAGGATCAGACCTTTAAAGAATAAGAATAATAAAACCCCCCTCATCTGCAACAGTAGTATCTTAGAGCTGACCAAGTTAAAAATGTGAATGAAAAATTGTGACATATGACTAATTCTCAGCTAATTTTCATGGTGAGTGGAATAATCTTCCATGGAGCTGTGAGTGGCCAACATGTTATTGTACATCAGGGCCCTATTAATAATAGTTTATTTACAGAGCATATGGTAACTGCTCTGAAGCATGCCATATACAACATGCTTTTATCTTTCTATTATTGTTTAAAACTACAGTCTAATGTGTCACTGGGGATATATGTAGTCTTGGAAAAACTGTTTGCGCTGTGGTATTTGCTAGCAATGTGGTATGTGGCCAGGATGTACACTAGGTATTCAAATTACATGTGCTGCAGAATTTGTGAATTTGCATTTTTAAATAGTTGTCATTTCTGGAAATACCCCGAGGTGTAACTGTCCACAGCTTCCCTCCACTAAATAATTATATATATTTGCTTTCAAAGCTGAATCACTAGGCAGGTGGGGAGTTGGTTTCTGAGATAGTGATTTTAAACCTTACAGTCAGGACTGTGACCCAGAAAATTGGGGAGTTTTTTTAACATTATTGCTGTGCTGTTCATTAATATGTGTGGAGTACCAAAGCCTGTAACTGAATACCCTGCTTCCCCGAGGGCAGTTCTTGCCCTGCCTCTTAGAAAAATCAAGAGGCAGCTTGGAATAGGTGCATGCAAGACCAGAGAGCCTTGTGTAAGTTCAATCCGGAGATGTTTCAGCTGGCATCACTTGGCCAAGGCAAAATAAGTTGCTTATGCCTCCAGTCACAGGGTGCCTAATTACATGTGAGCCCTTGGGAGTGGGGATTCAAATGCTGGGAGAGTAGACTGACATCTGCCCTTCCCGGGGTGGGGGGAACATTTCAGAGATGGGCGGTGAGTTACGGGAGTGCTAGGGGCCTTTAACCTGAAACTCTGAAAGCTGGGACTTTTGCCTGCCTGTGTGCTGTTGAGGCAAACAGATTCTCATTTTTCCTGTCTGCCCCTGCCTGCCTTTTGCTGTGGTGTTTCGGTAAGGCTGATTTGTAGTCACTGGATTTTTGTGTGATGAAGAGAAATGCATTCGTTATATCTATGCCTTACCCCTGTAGGTATCCCACGAGCCTTTAACTAAGTCCGTTGCATTTTAGGCATTTGACTTTACCAGGGGTGTCTCCTGCCCCCTCTCCTCTCCACCCTACAGCAAGCTGCATGGTAGAGAGATGCTGGTGGCACAGCCTGATGAGCCTTTCCTGAAGCCCCTGAGGTCAGGGAGGCCCCTGGCTAGCTTCTGGCTTGAACCCCAGCACCCATGTCTCCCTGAGCACCATTGGGTGGATGCTCAGGGCTGGCTACTTCCCCTATCCTGCATGCCTTCCTGAAGACCAGCCCCACAGTGTTCCCTGGAGCAGTGGCATGCGGACGTGTGGCAAGGTGCTCCCTTCTTGCCAGACCATGATGTGTCAGTGCTCCTGGAGCAGCAGCTGCTCCTCAGAGTTTTCCTGCTTTTTCCATGCTGCTGCAGGGTCAGGCTTATCCTGAGAGCAGGTGCCTGACGCTGATGGTGCAGCTGGCACATAGGTTAAAGGGATGAGGCATATGGGGGCTCCCTGCGAACCTGCACACCTGCACGGCTTCAGGGTACCCAGAAAATATTAAGGCAATTTAATTGCTAAGCCTGGAGGTTTTTAAAATACACTCCAAATGCTGCATAATGTCTATAACCCCAATTTTTCTGTCCTTCAGGAGCGTTGCCCATTTGGGGTAGCTGGATACAACATGATAATAATGGATACAACAGTGTTGCGCCATGCACGCCTAACTGCAGGGAAAATGCAACTTGCAGTCTTCCCTGAAGGTTGCATACTGCCAAGTGTGGCTGGTTAACATTGGTTAATTGGTTTGCAGTGTAAGGGTGGTTTTTAGTTTGTACTCTGTGGTGGCAATAGTGACCAGAGGCTGTGGTCTGTGAACCGGCTGACTGAGAGCCTGCCTCTGAAGAGCTGTGACTCAGGAAAGCAAGCTCGCTGTCAGCTGGCACCCCACTGCTCTGTGGAGGGCTTTGCTTTTAGGGAGCTCGCAAATGGGAAAAGATTGAAAGCCTGCTCTGTCTTTCCAGAGGTGAAGTGAGATCATAAAGTTATCATTTTGGTGGCTTGATGTTTTTGTGGAGTATTAATTGTATTTTTTCATTTTCACGTCGTTTTCTTGCTTCTTTCCTGGCCACCTTTGTCTTTCTCTTTGAATATATATGCAGTTTTTTGATATCCAAAATTCTTTATTGATCTAATCAAGTGTGGAAGTGGGATGACTTTGAAAACACTGCAGGGTAGCTTAGTGAATTCATTTTAAATTAGTGTTAAACATGCAACATCTTTGAAGTTCCCAAGCATTCTGTGAGCAGTGTTGTAGTTATGGCTGTTTTCAGAGAACTTGAGAGTTTGCAGGAAAAATCATCCTGGGGGGGTAAATATTTTCTGCTTGTTTTCACTACAAAAGGGAATAAGCTGTTATTGTCAGTGTTTGTGGGAACACAACTGCCCATCCATTCGTGAGACCTTGTGGTATATGATAAATGCTCCCATGGTCATTTTTGAGATACTGAAGCATGGAAGTGAAACCCTGTCATTTCATTATGTAGCTGTATGCAAATAATCCTTTTTTCTCCACCCCCCCTCTTTTTTTTTTGGTGCTATTTCTGACAATTTTTTAGAAATTTCACGGCACCCCTGGTAGATTGGCCCAAACCAAGAGAAAACAGTCCTGAAAGTTCAGCCTGGCTCATACCAGAGTGTGCTGCCTCACTTGCTTTGTTGCAAATTCACATCAGCCCACTGGCATGATAATGTGGAACAAGCTGTGGAGTCATCTGTAACTTTGCTTAATCTTGAGCAGTCAGGCTGGCAAGTGAGTGGAAAATGCTCTCAACAGGAGGTTTGATGCTTAGGAAAGTCTGAGATGGAGCACAGATTTGTGCCGCATATAGAAGTAAATTCTTGCTTGGATGGGGATGGCCTTGCTTCTGTCTCATTCCAATTGGTGCTGTTGTGCAGGGTGACAGAAGAGGAGCAGCAGGTCTTGCCCAATTCCAGTCTGTGCTCTCCTGGTGCTTTGGGGGGCCTTGCCCATGCATGGTGACAGGGATGTCCTCAGTGAGGTGTTTGCTCAGGCAGTGTTCTTCATGCTAGGACGGCTAGGAATCAGGGAGCCTTGCTGGAGTTCAAGTGAACTGTATAATTAGCATTATTTTAGCTTCCAGTTGGTTCTAATAGTACCAGGAGGCTGTTTCTACTTTGCATAACTTACTAGAGAAGGTATTTTTACTTTCCTACATGTATGCCTTATACAGAAGAACATGTGGTTCTTTTTGTCAGGCAACAGCATGAACTCTGTTTTCCAGTGTCATGACCAGCAAGTGTGAAATCTGCATCAAAATGCTTTTCCCAAGAGTCTTTTAGGCTGGCTAGGGAGAAGTACTGCTGTGTGTTCTGGATGCTCATACCTGAGCTCAGGGCAGATGCCTGCTCTGGTCCCCACTGGTGTTGAGGGACTTTTTCCTTCTAGTTTATTAGTGTTTGAACTGAGGGAGTGATCTGAGAAATCTTCCAGTGTGAAGGATGTGAGGTAGGAATGGATGAGAGGAAGCCTAAGTGATATGAGGGAAGCAGTAGGCTAGAAGGAAGGTCCAATAAAATCAAATAACAAAACACACCCATAAAACTGCAGGACCACAAGTTTGAAAGATTAGCTTTATGTTTACATGCTTGGCACAGCCTTAATTTCTAATTTGTCTTCCTTCCTTCAGGCATCCTCCTGCCAGAGAGGCGGTCTGTGTGCCTGCTGTCTGCAGCTGGAGAGTCCCTGGTCTAGTCATGCCAGTGGTGGCAGAGGGCCATAGCCAAGGGAGATAACAGTCTTCCCCATAGCAGTCATTGCCCTTGGGTGGGTGTGCTTGGCTGGCTTTCCAGATCATAGGTTTCAGGCAGTAGGGCATTAGAAATATTATAGGCCATTAAATATATTCTTGGAGCATTTGGTTGCACTAAACACAGCTTTTAATAGGGTTCAGATTTGAGATTTTTGGGACAGAGAGGGTTTGGACATAAACTCTGTTAATTTGCTTTTGAAAAAGGAAGTTCTTTCATGCTTCGAAGGAAAAAAGACTATGCAGACAGAACTGCAAGTCTCTTCCTTAAATCAAAGTTTTCTGCCTGAAATGGGAACAATTCAGCAGAACAGTTTAAGTAAACATGGCCATAACTGCTTATCTGAGACACTGGCATCCTCTCTTCTTACTGTGTTTTTTTGTGGTATCCTGGCATCACTCACTCAGTGATGTGTTTGTTCTCACAGAACCTCCTTCACAGGCGTATACTTTTACATCCAGTATTTGAGGCTTCATCTGAACAGCTCATTCCTGGAGCGTATGTTTTCTACACCTATGTAGATGAGATTTTTGAATTGCTGTCTGAAAGGTCTTTCCCTCTCCAGCCCCCACTTTCTTTCTACCTCTGTCGTGGCTTCTACATTTATTGTGGGTGAAAAAACAGGCAACTGTTCCTGAGTCATCTCAAGTTAGTGTTCAGCAGAGAACAGGATAAAATCTAGGCCAGAGATGGCAAGTGACTGGTGGTGTCCAATTGTAGCCTATGTGCGTAGTATGTGTGTGTAATATAAATTCTGGGAGACTTGCTGAAAATCACGTATGTATGTGAGAGGGCAGGGAGTTAGGTACTGTGCTCTAAAGCTCGTGTGTGAGCATGGGATCATTTTCTTCTACTAGGTAGAAAAAATGCACCATGCTGTGAGAATGGCTTATTGATCCCTGACAGTCCAGCTTGGGTGGGTTTTGCCTGTGTGTGTTAAAATACTGTAGGCTCACGCTAGGTCTCTTACCCAGGGAGCACTGCCACATGTAAGTAACTTTTGTGCACTTAAGTTCTTCCAATGTACCATATTAAAACTTCATTATTCAAAATAATCTTTAATATTTTGCTTTTGTGACCAGCTTCTAAAAGACCAATTTGTTTTAATTTGTACATAAACAACAACAAAAACATTTTAGTTACAGAATGTAGGATAGTAATTCATTTGATAGGTCTAGTAAATAAAACACTCCCGTATTTGGTAGAGTAATTCTGCATATTCTGTAGCATATTCTTTAAAGTTATGGAAGAATAAGAAATGAGAAGTGAGAGAAGCTTTTTTTTTTAATAGGAATTAAGATGTATCCATTTATGAGGTTCTAGTGTATGTTCTTCCTCTTTTTGGCTACGTTATAAGGAATAAAATCGATTAATAACAAAAAAGAGAGAGAAAAGGAATACTGTGCCCCTCTGTTTGCCAGCTCCATCATGCTTCAGGCAGCAATGCATCAGGACTTGGGAAGTGATCTCAGCCTTACTTTTAGTTATATTTTTAAAAAAGGCTTGTCTTGGTGAAATAATCTCCAAAATTATAAAGGTAGTACATATGCAGGTGTAAGTATCTTGCACTGCTGATGCCAGTCTAGTACATAAAGAGCTTCACAACTGTTTGAATTTGCTCTTCTTTCATAATGGGCTGTAACTTGTTTACTAATGCTTGAAAGCATGTACACATCAAATAAATCTCTGGTATTTGGGCCATAGTGTACCAGCATTAGGCAAAAGGAAGATTAGCCACACTCTATATTAAGCTATGATCCACTTTACTCTTGATTCCTAGCTATACTAAAACAACCAAACCATCAAAGAACAAAATTAGAGGAAGGATTCCTCAGACAATAGATTTATTTCCGTGTTTATTTGCATTATTGTTAAGAAAAGGGCAATCAGAAGAGCAAATCTCTTTGGGGCTCAGGGCATTATGAATTAGTCATAAGATATGAAGTGAGCTTTTGGGTGTGGAAAACTAGCAACAGATGCAAATGCTAAATAGCTGCATCATATGGTGTTGCTGCAACAGCTGAGAGACAATATGCACACTTTGAGTGCTGGTGCTGTTGATAGATGGTCTTTAGCAAGCATTGGAACTAGATGATCTTAAGGTCCTTTCTAACCCTGTTCTATGATTCTGTGATTCTATTGTGTTGGTGAATCTGACACAGAATGAATTTGCAACAGTGACTCAAAAGACTTTCCTAACATGAAGCATCTTTATTGCATATCATTTTAGCTCTTTCCTGTTTTTACTCTGCTCTCTTTCAGTGAAAAGGTCAAGAAAAGCAGTAGCTCAGTGGCTGAATTTTTCAGAAGTGCTTTACAGCGGGGAAAGTGGGGAAACCTCTTAAAGTGGTGTCTTACTCAGTAAGTTAAGCCTTTTGTTCCTCAGTTAATTTATTTTCCCTATTTTTTTGTTGATTCTTATGTATCATATTAATTAAAGTGACTTTTAAGGTATTTCTAGGCAGGTGCAGAACTCCACTTCAGCTTTTCCCCTCCCCTAGAGTTAGCCTTTGCTGTATGAAACCTGTCAGCCCACCTTGCTAGACATGGTAACGTTGAGTCAACTCTGTAGTTCTGTAACATGACTGCTCATCTGCAGTGAATGTGGTTGGTTTTTGTATTGGGGTTTGGAGGATTACAGTGTGCCTCTTTCCTCTTCACTTTCTCTGCACATGTGTGTGCATGAACCTACACACTTGAATAACACTCTCCCTTTGTCATTGCACTCTGAAAGCCACCAGCTGCATTAGCTGAGATTTTCACAGCTCAGAACATGAGCTTTGTAAGCAGTAAGCTAGGTATACTTAATACTGCTATCATGCTAAGGAATTAAAAAAGAGAGAAATATATACTTTACAGTAAAAGACAGAAATGAAGGCACACAGGAAGATTTTCTTGATGTAGCTAGAGTTTCAGCTAGTGCTGGTGCCTTACTATTGATTCAGATTGAATGTCAGGGCCTTAGAAAGTTAAGTGCTGAATATTCAAATGTAATTTATAGCATTAAATGAGGACGGCTTATAAGTTTAACTAGCCTTAAGGGTGCAAAGTATTTCCAGCTGAGGCCAAAAGGACTTTCAGCTGGTCAGCAGTTCTTGTGATTGGGCCTGATCCTACTTACTGTACTTTTCTTGCACACCTAGTATTGCTGCATTTTTCACAGGTATGAATTTCTTTGCTCACATCTTTTCATGCCTCATTTGCTAACTCTTCTGTTCTGCAAAACTGGCAGGATGACAGCAAGCAACTCCCTCATCCTTTTGTGTTAGGACTAATCCTCAGGGTTCTTTCTGATGTGTCTCCAGAAATACATATTCAGCTTAGGCTGAATGCTGATTTGATTTGTAGTATTAAAATGTGGACAGTGCAGATCACTTTCTGAATATTTTCTGTCTCTTAAAAAGAAACTGTTGTAGAGGTGTACATGAACAGTTCCAGAATTTTAAGCTCTCTGTCACATAAAAATTGTTTTTAAAATACATCCCCACTTTAGCACGTGCCTAAGTACTTTGCTAAATCTCTACATTTGGCTTCATTTAGCATAGTTGGAGCTTTGCAAGTAACAATTAGCTGACCAGTCATTTAACAAGTTATGGTACTTTAGTGCTCAGAATTGAGTTACTCTGCTTTGGTGTGACAGACGGATTTTTTTTTTTTTATTTCAGATTGTATAGCTTGTTTTTACTTCAGTCTTCTTTTACTTGCGGTATGATTTAATTGAAATTTAGTTGCAATGATTGATAGTTGCTTTATTTGATACCTGTTTGTAAGCATTAATTTGTTACTTTTTCAGCATACTGATATTTGCCAAAAAGGATGATACTATTTCTTTTGTCAATGAAAATGAGGCTATAAATGACTGTAATTTGGGATATGTTTCTGGTATGAGTAAATAGTATTCCCTTGGTGAGTTTTCTGCTATGGAAAACTGGGTTATTGTATTTTAGAAAAGACCTGTATTCCTCTAAAGAGGAGTGGCATTGTGCAACTCCTGGAAACTATAAGAAGAATCTGAATGTATGTGTATTTGTATTCAAAGTATGCCTCAGCATCTGCCATGTTGTTCCTCCTGGTTCACGCAAGCGACTGGAAACGGTTGGCTGCAGGTTCTGTTCCTGATTTTTGTTATTTTTCTTTACCCCAGTACTGTAGGTCATGAGATGAATGATTGAACTCTGTGCACCTCAGTGCAGTCACTGACGGGGTTCTTTCCAGAGCTACCCTGTGCCTGCCACTGGTGCGGCTCTGTTAGGTCCTGAGCTGGTGATACCCACGGGCACCGAAGATGAAAATAAGTCACACGAATGTGCCACTTTGCATTTTACTGACAAGTACAAAAGGATTTAGCAAAATTACAACTCAAGAGTAAGCTGTGGGAGGAGGGAGATACAATGTATTCTTTCCTGCTAAAATGACAGTGTTAACATTCTTGGCAGCATCACGGAGCTCCACAGTAACTTCCGCTTTACACTTGAAAAATGCACCAAATAGCATATACTGTTTAATTCTGGGTTGCGTTAAACAACATAAATCAGTTGCCTCAGAGAAGCACATCTGCATTGCAAGAGTAAACCCTCCTGGGAAGCAAGCGCATCTTCCGCAGAAGTTGGAGTGAGGCGTGGCCAGGGCATTGCTATTTTGGCAAGCAAAGGGAGCCAATGTTGGAAAGTTGCCTCACCTTTCACTTTCCATGGAACTTACCCTTTCTCCCTGTTTCAGGCAACAGCCACTGCCACTTGCTTCTCCTGGTGCTGGTGTGGGCCTAGGGATGCTTTCTGTGTTGATTAAAGCATGAATATGGGTTTTGAGAGCCATGAAGATGTCTTTGCTGTCTGGCTGGCTTGTTTGTGATCCCTGAGCAGGATAGGCTATTAAGCAGCAATAATGCCATTATTAAGTAAGGAATGCAATTCCAAAATCATCTGGAAGAACTAAGAAAATGTTTTGATTTTTATTAAAAAAACCTAACCCAACCAACCAAACCAAACCAAGCCAAACCCACACCTCTGTGAGAGTATCTTCTTTAACTCATAGGTCAGCAGTAGTTGATGACAGGTGCAAAATTCCTGTCATTTTTATACTGTGTTTCATTTGGCTTCTTCCAAGCCTCTTGCTTGCTGGAAGCAAAGTCAGGCTCTTGCTGTCTCAGTTCAGCTGAAGTTCTTCTGTCAGCCTAAAGCGTGGTTACTAACCCTCATATTCCTCTTGTCAGCATGCATTATCTTTTTATGGCAGTGTTTAGCAAAGACTCTTCAACAGCACCCGTGACAATGTAATTGGACCTCTCTGTCTGATAGAAATTACTCCCTCTTTAATAGGGGGCTCTGGATGCTTTCTTTGAAGCAGGCTGGGTGTCTGGTCAGCCAGTCTGAAATGTTGGTGCACAGAATTTCACCTGGCACTATAAGTAGTTATTCATGATTTGCTGTTAAACTGCAAGACTGGAGTGAGTGAGATTCCCCAGGGGTCTGTCCTGGCTTTGGTAATACTCACTGTTTTCATTATTGAAATGATTGATGGAGCAGAGATAGCAGTTATTAAATTTACATAGGATAAGAAGCATGGAGGGGCTGCAAGCTCCTTGGAGAGCAGGCTTAAAGTTTAGACCTGCCCTGGCTAAGTGGAGGGGTGGTTTGGCTTAAAAAATACCAGGATACAAACTTAGAAGCAGCGTACAGGGATAGAAATACCCAGTTGCATGACACGGATGGAGAATGGCTGACTCAATAGTGGTCCTACAGAAAGTTTGTGAGCTGGAATTGGGCTGTGCTGGGGGCAATTTGGACTGGTTTAATTGAATAGGGTGTTCAAAACCACAGCTGGGTCCCAGACCATCAGTGAAAACCAGCCTGCAGAATGTCCTGCTCTCCAGTCCCCTGGGAGCTGGGCTGCCAGTGTTCTGCTGAGTGGGCAGCTCATCCTTCCCTTCCCTTGCTTGCTTCCACTCCAACCCTGGAAATGGCAGCCCTGCAGCTCCATCATGAGCGCCTGCAGGGAGGAGCCCCAGCTCATCCAGGCCTCATCCACAGTATCACACAGTATCACAGTATGCTAGAGATTGGAAGGGACCTCAAAAGATCATCTAGTCCAATCTCCCAGCCGGAGCAGGAGCACCTAGATGAGGTTACATAGGAATGTGTCCAGGTGGGTTTTGAATGTCTCCAGAGAAGGAGACTCCACAACCCCCCTGGGCAGCCATGTGTGCAGGACAGTGCATGTGAAGGGGATCATAGACCTGAGACTGTGAGTGTCATACAGTTGTACAAGGAACAAGGTTTACCCATCCCTGCCCCTCAAAAAAGCACTGTTTTGGGGTGTGTAAGGAAAAGGCACGAAATAACCCATCCACTCCACTCAGTACTGGAAATGGCTCAACATCTAGTTTGGGGCACAACATAGTCAAGAGCCAGTTGGATGGCATCCAGGGAGAAGACAGTGAAAATGATCAAAGATTTGGAAAGCATGACCTGGGAAAGAAGATAAAAGAAATGGAATTGTTTAGTCTACAGGCAAGAAGGCCAGTAACAGACGTGATAGAAGTGTTCAAGTATGTGGAAGGTTCCTACAGGGAGAAAGGGAATAAATTGTACTGCACAACTGCAGGGGTTAGGATGAGAAGAAATGCACTTAATTTGGAGGTGGCTAAGCTTAAGTAAACACTTAAGAAAACTTTCAAGTGATAAGGGTATTTTGATGCTGCAGTTATTTGCCTTTGAGAAAGCCGTGGAAGCATCGTCACTGGAGGGGGGTTTTTATAAAACAGACAAAACTCCTCCAGGAATATTTTGGGCGCTGCTTCGGGGAAGGAGGTGGAACACATGCTTCTGAAGGTCATTTCCCAGGAAATAATGAAGATTATTACTTTTTGTGATCCTGTGGACTTAGGTAATCTCAAATAACCCAACAAATAACTCCAAAGATAGTGGCAATTTGTTATTGCAGCATATCACTGGTAAATAGACAGCTGATTTATGCACAAAAGAGCGGTGACATTATCCTTCTGCTCTCTGTTCTAGTTTGGTTTTTTTTTTTGGTTTTTTTTTTAAAGAAACAATCTGAGTAAGCTAATTTTACTGGAACATTTCAAAAGGCTGTTCCTGTAAATATGTTACTCTATCCAGAAATAGAGGAAATAATGTTGGTTGGCTGTGCTTATTGAAATATTGTGCAAACACAATCAGTACTCGCTAATACATAGTGTGGCCGTAGTAAAGCCAGCAGTACTCCATGAGGCAGGGGAGTTTTACAGTAGAGCTGTAAAAGAGAGATGATGTATTTTCGACCTAAATGTTCGTGCACTTACGTGCCTTTTTTAGGTAGAGTCAGGGAAAAGGCTGAGAAGAACTAGGCTTTAATTACCTCACTGCTATCTATATACATGAGTTATTCTTCTACATTTTCTCGTTCCATTAAGTGCATGAGATAGCAATTAAAGAACAAACCTCAAGCTTGTCCGTTGCTTCTTTAAGCCAGAAAGCACTTTGGCAGCTCCTGCAGCCACCATCGTTGTATCTCTCCATGTGTTTGCCGTTTAGCGTGTGGGAGCAGCAGCACGGAGGGAAAGGGGAGGTTCTTCCCCATAGCGTAACCTCCTGACTTGAGAAATGGCTTGCGGTATCCCCATGAGCACTTTCCCCCTCCTTTTGCTCTTGTGGAGGATCACCTCCATGACTTTGCAAGTTTCTGCAGGTGCCCTGAAGCCTTCTAACTCAGTTGCTGCTACAGAACAAAAAAGTATTTAACATTTTGAAACGCAGCTTCCCCTGTCCCCCTTGCTGGGCAGGGCAGGGAAGAGCAGGTCTGTGCTGCTACAGTCTGGGAACAGCCTAGGTGGTGGAGGTTCTGCAGGACACATGTAGGAGACATTCATGAGTTGGTGGGGCCAGGAAGTTAGCGTCTGGTGAGAGCAGCCAGGCTCCTTGTCTCCTAGCGCAGCTCTAGGCTTGAAAGCACTGAGCGGTGTTTTGTCACTGTCATCCTGGGGCTAGGAGCACTGGCGGAGAATGGTGCAGAGTCACCATCTGCCCAGCACGGATCTAGCAAGGCTTATCATAATCTTGGCAGGATCCACGCTAACTCCGAGCAGTCAGACATCACCACGTGTTCATGTCCCCGGCCATGCAGTGCTGTGCTTATGCCAAGAAACCTGCTGCTGAGCCAGTCCTCGTGCTTCTGCATCTGGGAGAACTGCCCCGAGCACTCAAGAGTTGCTGGCCGATACCTCTTTGCAAAAGCTTCCTCCTTCTAGTTTGCTGCTATGCAGGTCGGTGTGCTGATCGAGTGTGATAACAGAATGAGGGCATGTATTCACTCATGCATATATGTGCATGTATTTTAGCCTGTTGCCTTTCTTAAATGTGAAACGCTGGTGAGCATTTGTGCCTGTCCTTGTGTATCTGCCATGCGTCAGCAAACTAACATTCTTCTTCATGATCTTGAGTGTCCCATCTCATGAGAAATGAATCAGCACTGCTGCTTCTGTGGAGGGTTCTTCAGGGGGACTTAAATTGCTGCTTTCAATTGTGATTAAAATCCGCAAGCAGGAAAACCTTATTGGAATAAGGTTTCTTCTAAAATTTGTTTTGATTTTACTCTTTTTAGTTATGGTCCTTAAAGAAGGGAATGATTTCAGTACTTGAAATTATGTATTTTTTTTAAACTTAGTCTGTGTTATATTTCTACTGATGTTCCACCAGCAATCTGGTGCAAGATAGATTTCTGTGGGCCTGTAGTTGTTCTGTGTTTTCTCTTCACTATTTACTAGATTATATTTTTGCATGTGACTTTTATCAGGCTACATTCACATGAAAATTAACATTCAACAAAAATGCACTAAAAGAGATTTTGAAACATTTCTGTCACGTAACTAAATGCTTCCTTAAAATAGGAGCTGGGAAATGGGAGGAAACAGAAGGAAAACCAAAACCAAAACAAAACCCCCTTGTTTTGCATTAAAATTAAGCCATTTTTAAAAGGAACAGTTAATTGTAGCTATTAAGTCAATTTTTTTTTGTCATGGTATCTTAGAGTTTTGCAGATCATAGATCCTGAACTCTTGCACATCACTTCTGTTAAGAAATTATTTTAACTCCTATTTTCTTACTTTTACAACTTCCAGTTCCTTTCTGATGTTTATAAGTATTCAACTCAACCTGCTAAATGCACTGAAATTATGAAGTTACCCTATCTATCCTGGCAGAAGAAACTGCTACTGCAAGCTTCTCAGTCAGTCCTGGTCTAAGAAGTGTAGTCAGTAACTGCTGTTAGTTCCAAGGTTGGATTTGTCTTTGAGACTTCAGAAACAAACATGTCCTGCTCTAAATATGACTTAAAAAGCCCAACCTGACTTCAAATGTTTTTGATAGGTTCAGTATTTAAATGTAATATGGATCATCACAACTTAGTTTAAAGTTATGTCTTAATTTACACACATACATGCATGAGAGAGGTCACTTATATATTAATCGGCATGTGGGAGGTGGTGACCTCGCTCCACTGTGCCCAGAGGGAGAGAAGAGGGTTGCATAGCAGACTGGGGAGAGGAACAGAGCTTGAGGCTTTGCTGTTGTGTTCCTAGTCACGTTCTTGGATCTTGCAAAAGTGGCTCTGTCTTTCAAATTCATCCAGTTGTAAATGAGGAAGTGAGACTGAGCACTGTTGAGAGATTTTAGGAATGAAGTTAGCAATTTTATTTTCTGCTGTGCTACATAATCTCTCTGAGGAAAAGGCAGCAATGGCTGTTGGTCCCATGGGGGCAGCAAGCTCAAGGCACATATGGATCAAGTGTGATAACACTGATCACTTGTGGAGTCTGATGCTTTTCTTCTCCGGGAGCTTTGCAAACAGGAGCTGAAAGTAAAGCTATGAGATAAATTTTCTGTACCTAGTGCATGTTATGAAGGCCAGTTCTTGGAAACTGGGGATTTAATTAAAGATGTGGTGCTGACATAAATCTTGAGAGATGTACACAGGCAAAGGATCAGGTGATTCTCCCACTTTTATTTCTCTTAGCCATGACTTCTTTTGCTGTGCACACTTGCTGTCATTGTCTCTGGTCAGAGTTCACACGGGAAGAAGTTACTGCTCCTAGCACCTACTGTGCTGGTTAACACTTAACCAATGTGAGGTCTGCGCTCTATTGCTTACATCTTTACCTTCTGCTCTCCTAGCCTGACATCCATCCTCAACCACCTTTGATGCAGGGTGTCACCCTTGCCTAGCTGTATCTTACATCTTGGGTTAGATGGATGCGTGCATCTGATGGCTTCCTCAGAAAGCAGATGTGCAGAAGTGTGTATATTGCCAGAGGGCTGTGGCCAAGAGATGTAGAGACCTTTTTGCAGAACTATCAGTGATGGTTTGTCACCATTTAGCTGCCTCTGTGGTGAGGGCCCAAGAGCCCTGTGGTGGGAGTTACGTGGGTGCAGCACGTTTCTGTGCTGAGGACAAAGGAGTCCTCACTGAGGGTGCTTCTGAGTTCTGATCAATTTGTCGCTAATTGGGTTAGTTGACACTTTGTGTCTATGTGCAAATTGTGCTGTGCATTTCAGGGATCGATTGCAGAACATATAGAAGCACTTGCATCGTGAGCTCAAAGAAAATCAAAGAGCCCACGGAGTGTGAAACTCAGCATTAAAATGGGTATAAGGGTGTTTCTGCATGGCCAGACCCTTCAAGGGGAAATAGAAGAAGATCAGACTCTGAAAAAAAAAACTTGTGCATCAACTTCCATGAATCCTGTGCATTTTAAACTTTTTGTTTGTTTTTTAAACAGATTGCGAGTGGAAGCTGTAATCAGGAGTACACTTGTTTATAGAGCTACAAGGTCAGCACAGTGATTTGTGGTTGCAGACTGATTCACTACTGCTGCAGCCAGCGGATGGTGGGCAGGATTGGGTGGATTTCAGGAGTACCAGAGACACTAACTTGCAGGCAGTTAAGAGAGACCTTCTGCAAATGAGTGAAGAGAGCAGTTCCTCTGCAGGCAGGCCAGAAAATGGAAGTAGCAGCTAGCAAAGCCTCTAGACAAGATTAAAACTGACAGGAAATGAAAAGTTAACTTCACTGTTTCTCTTACGGGCTGACCGCCCTCCCCTTTTACTAATGCTTACAATGTCTGTAGGAGAGCAGTTCCTCCACCTACTTCTTGGAAGGCTCATGCTCAGGTTAGAAAAGTCCGTGACCAAAGCGCAGAGCAAAGCTCTGCTGTCAGTGAGCCTGCATGAGCCTTGGCTCTCAGTCCAGCTTTATTTTAGACATGCAGTTACTGTCATTATCTCCATAAAGCTGCATTTGAAAGCAAGGATGTGTGTAAAGAAGGAAAGTATGGCTCTTTCCTGTCTCTCTCTCTGTGTGCCTGTTGATCTGCTGCTGTGCAGAGTGCGTTAGGCTCAGCAACTGCTCTTCCTTGGCATACCTGCCAACTTTTGAAATCTATAAATAAGGATGTTTGGAGCAAGGGGAATAGACACACCTTCTAACTCCATTGAAATACTTGGACACAACATGCTTATTTTGGCAGGACAGACTGGGAAAAGTGAAATATATATATATATATATTGCTGGAATATAGGGACTATCTCTCCCAAATAAAACAGCTGGCATGTATATGTGGCTAAAGCAGATTTGCTCTAGATTTATGCTTGTCATGCTATGAGCCGCACTAAAAGAAAATGAAACAAGTCATCTTTCATCCCCCTCAAATGCAGACCTTTGCCAAAGTTTGTTTCTTAGAAATTGGATGAACCTGATGAAGCAAGATCTTGTGTCTAAAAATAGAGCATTTTACTTATACCTTCTCAGGCAGAGTATAATTTTACCTCAGCCAAGAAATGAGATGAAAGGTGATTTGAGCTTTGCCTTATGTCTTTGTTCTCTTTGAGCTTGTGACAGAGGGCCCTCGTCTTTCCTGATTAGGTTCGAAAGTGCAGTGAGTAGGGATCCTGACAGCGAAGAACCACCATTGCAGGTCATTTTATGTGGTCAGAGCAGCAGCTGCTTTTCACAGGTAATGTGGCCTTGTGTATGACTGTATGGTTTGTGCTATCCAAGAACGTGGTGCTTTGTCTCTTGAGGCTAAATGTTCTGCTTTCACAGCAAAACGGGGTTTGGAATCCTCAATTAAAAGATGGAGCTGTAAACTGGTGTTTTGCAAGGCCACCTGAGCTGCAAGTATGCTGGAGTATAGCTCCACAAATAGCCCTAGCTGATCTTTCGGCTTCTAGAGATGCTTATGAGCTGTGTGGCCACGGCTGCCTCCTGGCTCCGTGAGGCAGAAAGAGGCTGGGGGGGCCTGCAGGGCTGCAGTCTCCTGCCCTTGGCACCTACCAGGAAGGCAGAGTCTGACTAGCAGGAACAGAAAAGCTGGCTGTCGGCCCGGTTGAATGCCATGATCCCAGGGACAGCTTCCTTCCCCCTTCTTTTCCTCTCCACCCCGCTGACTGAGTGATTCCGAGAGTGGTATCCCAGAGCACTCGCCAGGGTGTGTGCGTACGGCAGTGGGGTTGCTGTTGCTTTGCTTTTCAGTGGTTTTTTGCATGTGGATCTCTCCGCACCTGTTTGCCTGCTGCTTTTCTGACTGTGTGCAGCATTCTTTGATTCACGATATCGCAAGCTTATGAGCCAGCACGAGCTTGGCACGACCACTTCATTAGAGCAAAGGATGACTGTGTCCTGTAGGGCTGTTTTAGTAAAGACATGTCCCATCTGCTGCTTCTTATCACTCTTTATATCTGTGTTGCTGACTCATGCAGTGTGGTGTGCTCAGCTCTCCAGTGCACTCACATTACACTTTGAGTTACCTTTACTATGACTCACGCTTGTTTTTTCACTTGGCAGGTGTCAAGCCAAAAACAACCCAGTCTTGTCCCTCTCTCATGTGTTCTGTCCTAGCCTACCCTTTACCTCCACGTCTTGTCTTCCTGTCATAATCTTGTCCTTCTCCTTCCAACCCTAATGATTCTGTGATTCCTCGAGTAAACCATCTGTAACTAAGTTTTAGGCTGTGTAATTGAATCCTTATAGCATCTGTGCACCTAAGGCTACTGAGATTGCCAGGCTTGCCCTAAAATACATTACTTGTTTCTTCTGTTAAAAAAAAAATAAAATTTGTTAATGTTTTGGTATGAGATTTTGCACTGGGACATGTGCATCTTTCATATGTAGGTATGCAGTATATGCACACAGATCCAAAGCCTCTTCAAATTTGCCTGCGTATTGGGCTAATGAGACCACAGCTTCAGACAGCTTGTGCTGAGGATTTCCTTGCTTGCTCTTGGCCTGTAATTCCAGAATCAGCTCCTAGACCAAGGTGTTCATCCTGTGTGCCAGTTGGTAACACACTACACCAAGTTGAAATCTCCACTTGAAGTGCTAGTGTATTATTTCCAGGTTGAAGAGAAGGACTGAGTTGTGCCACTGAAGCTTAGTATTTCCTTGCTTCAGGTGAAGGGAATTTCCCAAGTGATCTTTTTGCAGACAGATTTGTGTCCCTTTAGCCCTTTTCAGCACTGAGATCCATAAATCCTTTTTCACAGGTACATGCTTCACTGAGGTCAGATGATTGGCAAAGATTGCTGTAGAGTTAAACTGATGCTGAGTTCTGTATCTTACTGTCCTGAGCCCTTGGTCACATCAAACTTCTGTTAAAACTGGCCATCTGCTTAAAATGTGTTTGCCTTGAATAAACCTTTTGGAATTGGGCTTGTATACTGTTGTTGTGGTAACTACTTTGATATCATAGAATGTAGCCTAGAAATGAAGGACAGAAATTCTAAGAAAAAGTTTTAAAAGAGGAAGGTGGGATAATGCCAGATTTTTTCATTTAAGAAAGAAAAAGTTTTCCTCACATTCTTCTTGCAGAACATATTTAGATTGCTGTGTCAATTTTCTTTTTTAGGAGCAAAATTATGCTTTTTTCATTGGGGCACACAAATGATGAGAACACACAACTGTCTCTTCTAGATGTGTGTAGAAAACACTTTTCAGTGCTAGATGTGTAACATTTTTTTTTAGACCAAGCTGCTTAAAGCTTTTCCAAAGGTTAAGTGCATGATAGATTTATCTGCGCCCTTGAAGCAGCACCACTTGATCAAGCAGACTCTCCAGTTCTCTCTCAGCTCTCTGAGATGGAGAAAAGTCTTTTCTCTGCCTGATCTGCAGTTGGCTGGAGACTTGGTAGCTCCTTCCCATGGAAGGCACCAGGCCATGTTCAAGCATTTCCCTTGTGGTGTGTGTTCCTTGGATAGATCGGGCCCTTCACTGCTAGCAGCTTGACCTGAAAATATCAGGGAGGCACATGGCTAAGTGCAGAAGCTTCATCCTTCCAAGCTTGTGGGACTGGCTAGCCTTTGGCTTTGGTCTCTGGACAGGTATGTTATGTTCTCTCCCATTCCCATCTCGCCTTCCTGTTTCCCTGGAAAACTTCATGGCGCTATGAATTTGCTATTGCTGGGTGTCGGTGGTGGTGTGCTGCCAAGCCTTGTTAGTCCCTGGTGTAAATAAATGGGGCTGATCGTGATCATAAGCAAAATATTACATTGTTTCTGAGAATCATGGAATCATAGAATAGTTAGGGTTGGAAAGGACCTTAAGATCATCTAGTTCCAACCCCCCTGCCATGGGCAGGGACACCTCACATTAAACCATGCCACCCAAGGCCTCATCCAACCTGGCCTTGAACACCACTAGGAATGGAGCATTCACAACCTCCCTGGGCAACCCATTCCAGTGCCTCACCACCCTTACAGTAAAGAATTTCTTTCTTATATCCAATCTAAACTTCTCCTGTTTAAGTTTGAACCCATTACCCCTTGCCCTGTCACTACATCTTGTTTTCTTGTAAGCCTAAACTAATACACTCCATAACTCCAATCCACAAATATATGGCCCTCCTGCCCAATGCGAAGCATTTGAATGGAAAACAAGGGTTGCTTGTTCAAGTCGTAGAATAGAATAGTTAGGGTTGGAAAGGACCTTAAGATCATCTAGTTCCAACCCCCCTGCCATGGGCAGGGACACCTCACACTAAACCATGTCACCCAAGGCCTCATCCAACCTGGCCTTGAACACTGCCAGGGATGGAGCATTCACAACCTCCCTGGGCAACCCATTCCAGTACCTCACCACCCTCTCAGTAAAGAATTTCTTCCTTATATCCAATCTAAACTTCTCCTGTTTAAGTTTGAACCCGTTACCCCTTGCCCTGTCACTACATCTTGTTTTCTTGTAAGCCTAAACTAATACACTCCATAACTCCAATCCACAAATATATGGTCCTCCTGCCCAATGCGAAGCATTTGAATGGGAAACAAGGGTTGCTTGTTCAAGTCCTTGACCCTTAGATGTTGTGCCTTTGTGAGAACATGCCCATGGATGATACATATGAATGGTGCTGTCCCTGACTTGCTGCACATGGCACTGAGGTATCTCATGGGCACGCAATGTGGTGCAAAGGATATCAGTGCTTATCAGTGGAGGTCCGTGTGCCTCACAGTCATGTGCAACGACTGCGTCCTTGGAAGATGGTGGCATGTGGAGACTTCTCTATTTTCTGGTTTCACTCGGGATGTGAGGGAGGAAGCGGCTGGTGCCATTCCCTCCTGCCGGTCACTGCTGGGAGGCTCTCGCCTTGGCAAGAGCAAAGTAGTGCACCTCCTGCCTCAGGACACTGGGCGAGATCGGCACAGGCTTAGGTTTACTCCGTGGTTCGTTTTACCCATATGCAAAATAGGTGTGTAATGATACCTGCCTTTGTTGTGGAATTGAGGCTTAATTAATTAATTAATTGATGTTCACTAAATGCCTGAGATCCAAGAATCACTGTGTATGCCCCAGAGCAGCAGCAACACTTTGAGGCTGGAGAACCAGCTCTCCTTGCTTGATGAGGTTTCCCAAAAGGAGAGGCTCCAGCCCCTCCCTCCCCAGCTCCTCTCCCATTTTTTTTTGGATGGAGCAGTGCCATGCTGCACATTAATTGTATGGCTTGCTCCCTCTGACTTCTGCCTAAATAAATAAATAAATAAGTAAACTGATGTACTTAATGCAGTCAGCACGTAGGGCACTTGCCAAAGAATTTCACTAAGCAGGAGAGCTGGGTTGCCAAATGTCATGTCTTTTATATAAAGCATTCTTCAGGAAGCAAAGTTGCACAGGGGAAAAAAAAATAAAGGGAAAAAATGTTATAAAAACTCTCACTGCAGTAAGAAACATTTTCTTCCCCCACAGGGAGAATGTCTGGGCCATGGCATGGTGGGATCAAGGGAGTCTATTTTTATTTCATCTTAAAGGCCCCTCTCTCATTTCTTTCCTGCACTCCCCCTCTCAAAGGGGAACTTTCTACTGTGCTGGCTTGGAGAACTCAGTTTAGATTAGCATTCAAAAGCAGGGTTGTGGGATGGTCATCTTATATGTGAAAATATTTGCCAGTGGATTTTGGGTGGAGAGAAAGCTGTTTAAACAGTGTTATGCCAGAATGTTTGTTAGTTTGATATAATTAATGATTGAGGAAAGCCAATAGAGATTTGTTAATTTTACTTTTTGTGGGGAGCGTCGGTGAGGCAACAAAACTTTTGCACTGGAAAATAAGACCGTATGCTGCAAATGTACATGCATGTGGGTTTGTTGGGAGCTTATAGGTACAGTTTATATGTTTAGGTATGTCCACATTTAGGTGTGCACTGTGTCACCTCTGTGAGTCTGAGCTGCAGTGGTTCAGCCCCGGCCCTCCTCTGACAGGTGGAGTTTGCTGCGGGATCTGCTGTCTTCAGAGAGGCTGGCTATAGAACCCTGCTTGAACTGCATCCCACAACGTGCTGTGGGCTTGCAGGAGCTGAAGCAGAGGTGCCCTGGGGTGTGCCTGCCCCCGCTGTGTTTCCCCAGGGCCAAATGATGCTGGAGGGTGCATGGGTGCCAGTCGGGGGCAGGCTGGAGCGGGCATTTGATGGTCAGCATTGTAGCCCGTGGGCTGTAGGCTGGGCATGGGTGCCTGGGTGGCTGGGCTGAGCAGCTATCAGGGTTTTACTTGGTTTCAGGGCCCTGCAGGGGTACTCAACAGCATCTGGCTGCTGCTGCTGAGCTCACCCAGCTGCTTTTTGGTAAAGCCGTGGGAGGATGAGTTTTGGAAATCACTCTTGTGTAGACTCATAGAGTTGCTTCTGTTTATCCATGTACTCCCAGTTCCTATCTCGGGGCGGTTCTTGAAGTTCCAGAGGCCAGAATTTTTTCCTCTAAATTAAAGCTTTGTTTTGGCAGCGTATTGTCTGTAAGTGTCTGCGCTCCCTACAGTGCTCTCAGTGCTGCGCACTAACCAGTTGACTTTTTAAGCCTGGTGTGGGCTTGCAGTGCAAACTGATTGATTAAATTGGTATCAATAACAGAGAATAGGAGCTATAGTGAAGTTTACAAAACAGCATTCAAATAGCTTTTCAGGACCTTACCCCTCTATAATGTTTTAGCTCACGAGAGTACTTAATCTAATAGCATAAGATGATATCATTTAGGCAGTAGGGCAGCCTCGCAACTAGGTCCTCCCATGCTATAGCTGCAACTTGACTGAATGCAAATTTAAACTATATATAGTACCATTTCTATCTGTATCCGTCACAATTAGTTTGAACTTCCATCAGGGTTACTACATGGCACTGCAGAATAATTAACACAGTATGCATTAGCAGTATGTTCATTTGTCCTATATTTTGTCAGAAGCAAATCAGCATCAATAGTTGGATGGGCAGCAAGAGCTTCTGCTTTTGGATTCTTAATGCCTGTATTGCAACTCATTAGCCATGACTCTTTTTAAGTTAGTAGAATTAATAATTTAAAAATGTTATGAAAACGGACTTTCTTCCTTCAACTTCCTTTTTCCAGGGGGGAAAATAGAATTCTGTGGTGAAAAACCCACATCACTGGGTATAGTGTTGGTGGGGAAGTCCTTGCCACACAGTTTGTTGTGACAAGTGCTGGCATTTCTTCCAAGTTGTGGTGTGTCAGGCATAGGGACTCATTAATCATACTTTTTCCTCCTTCTTGTAGTTACACAGTCTTGAGGTCCTGCTCCTCTCCTTGGGTTACAAGCACTGAAATTTTCGCTGCTGCTGCTGGTGAGAGTCCTCACCCACGTCTTGTGTTGTGTGCTGAGCTAATGAGCAAGGAAGGAAAACCAATTAACAGGCTGGTGCTCAGACTTCGGTGTACATGGTATCTTTAAATTTAGAGTGCAAGTGTTGTAATGTAATTCCCGGATCAGAGGAAGGAGTTCTGAACATTGATTTCTAGTATGTGTTTGTATGACTAGTGCAATGAGATTGTGAATCAATCTGCTGTGTATTATATAAGCATCATTTTAGATTAATTTCTGAATTAATAAGTCGCGTAGTCTTTGGAATATATAAAAGTGAAAATGATATTTGCACAAAGAAAGAGAACATTATAGCATGATAGGTAACCCTTCCATTTATACATAAGCACAGATAATTATACATAAGCACAGATATAATAAGCACAGATGGTGTAGTAATGAGCATGAGAAGAGTCTGCATTGGTCAGTCAGCGTTACAGTAACCTAAGTTTGTGCCCTCTCCCTCTCACATTCCCTTTTGCTTACTTCTTGAGTTTTTTTCCTTCTTTCTCTTTCACTGGAGATTTATTTCCCTTCTCAGCATTTTGTTTACACTGTCAATATAGCAGTGTTTGTTCAGCTCAGACCAGGAGAGGTATTCAATTTTGCAGCTGACATTTATTTACAGGGTCACCTTTTAGTCTCTGTTAGATTGCCATTCCTTATGAACAGTGTTTCATGAGCAATGTAACCTACTAGGTAATAGGGCCTATAGAAAACTGTCTCTTTCTCTGAGTCCCGAGTAAAAGCAGTTGGAGGCATACTTTGGGCATTATGTTACTACTTTTTCTGGAGCTTACATCAGTATTTGAGATATAACAAGCCTCTGAGATCACATCTGATTGAAGGTTTTCTAGTAAGATACTACTGTTACTGAAGTGTGTAGCTTTAGCTTGTGTGGATGATTTTGAATGGATGACCTTGAGCAGCCTGATCTAGTGCAAGGTATTGCTGCACATGGCAGTGGAGGGTTTGGAATAGATGATCTTTAAACATTCCTTCCAACCCAAACCATTCTGTGATTTTGTGGATCTCTAAGTTCTTACTGCTTTTTTCCCTACAGTGCAAGGACTACATATTCTCAGCAGTTACTCCTTTACTACTAGGAGCAGAGGGTACTGTCTCTCTGAATATTTTGACACTCATTGCTTTAGTTCTTGAGTCATGACTTACGTAAGTCTCTTGAGTAGGTTTCAAGTTGCTATTTAGAGGTGATACCATGGAGGCATGGAGCTTTAGGCATTGATTGTCTTGCTTTCTTTGTCCTTGTCTTGTGATTTTTGATACCTTTTTGTTTGTATGGATACTCATGAAAGGCGAAAGGGGAGAAAATAGTTTCTTGGAAAACAGGTGTCCTTAAATGCAAATGTAGAGACATAAATAGTTATATTCAGATTTTAACTCTTACTAGTTACCAGAGTGATTAAAAGAGAATGGAAGAATCGCTAAGTATCTCCAGGTGAGTGGCCCCTTGAATACAAGGCCACTGCTGTTAAGATGCTCGAATATGAATGTAGGAAATGTAAGTAAAGGTGTTCAGGTTTGAACACTTTATGTTACATTATAAAAAGGGGAAGTGGAAAGAGGGGAGGTAAGGAACAAATAATATGGTGGCTTGTGGGGAAGCATCAGATATTCGAAACCAGTTACTCTAGGCTGAAACATTTTCAGCTTTTAAAAATACCAACTTCCTGCCCCACTTCGTTTGACTTTTCCTCATAATTTTCAGGCTTCCCTTTCCTTGCTCTTCTTTCCAGCTCTGTAAGCTAGAATGTAAAGGAGGAGAGCAAGAGACAGTGAGCATGACTTTAGAATTTCACATTATCAAAAAAGGCGTGGAGAGAGAGAAATTTGTGAATAATATTGTGTGAAAAAGTTCAGAACTTCAGCCACTTCAAGCCACAGCTGATCCTGTCAAGTTTCATGCCTTTTTTGTGTAGGATGGTCAGAAAGTTATTTTCTTCTTGTGTCTGAAAGAAAACTGGTTCTAGGCCTACTTGAAATCTTGAGGGATTTGCTAAGACCAGGGTGAATATAGCAGTTAACTCTAGAAAGATGATTGTTTTGGCTCCCTGTCGTCATATTTAAAAACTTTTTTCCGTTAGAATGCTTGTTGTTAGACTTGTAAAATCTCTTTAGAGCCTTCATAAGGTTTGTTGAAGTTACCTGCAGGGAAAATATTAGGACAATGTTCTTAATGAATTTTTTTTAGATCATTTACAGTGTGTAAACCACATATTTATTCATCAGAAGGACTAAACAATTGTCATGATGAATGTTTTGCTTTGTTCAGTAGCTTTCTTGCCAAATGGGAATGCAGATTTGTGACTTTCTCCTGATACTTTATGGTTGTCATGGCGCACCTGTAGGATACTTGTTTGCCTTGTGAGTGAAATACTGTGTATGGTTGTAGGGGGAGGTACATTCAGCATTTTAAGGACTCTGTAATGTACAAACCTGATTTTTGGCATGTCATTTCTTTCTGTTTATTATGATGGAGGCATTGCTCTGTGATACTAGAACAACTTTCAGGGTTTTGATAGTAGTAGTGCTCTTTACTTGCTTTGCCACAAATCTGCTGAGTGGGATTTTTCAGGAATGAGATTCATTGCTAAGTTTAGCAAGTTCTGTGAGCAATATCTGACTTAATAGTTTTGCTTTCTGCTTGTAATTACACATCACTTCTTTTTGGTAATGCCTTCAGAACTTCTCAGTTCAGTATCAACTCTCAGAACATCATCTTAGGAATAATGTGTATCCTGACTGGTCATAACGAGGCTGAAATTCCATCTTGGGTTTCTGGTGTCATCACAGGATCAGGATGGAATTACAGCTTTAATTTATGTACTATGGGGGATACATTATTTATTACTGTGCATTAGAAAATGATTAATCTCTGCTTGTGTTGCAAGGCTATCCTACTGCTTCGTGTCCCCAGGAAGTGCTGAGACATTGTAAAACTTCTTGTGCAGATTACAGCTGCCAGAAAGCCCATTGCATTATTCAGAAACTGCTAGAGGTGATGAAAATTTACGGGGCCACTATGGAGTTTTTCCTAACTAGTAAAACTCCTTGCTACAAGGCTCTAGTTTGCTAAACCTGAGCATTTCCTTACCTGTAGTCCTTTTCAAGTGTTTCGTTCCACCTAAAGCCATGATCAGATAAATGGGTTGAGGAGCACTGTATTTTGAGGACCCTCATTCAGCAAAACAATTTAACTGTAGTCAAGCTCCACCAAAGATAACGGAAATTAATCTTGTGGTTAATTGGTTTGCTGAATCAGTTCTTCAATTTCTACTTCATTGGTTGTTCATAGAACTTATTTCTTTCTTTGTCCTCAACTTCTTGAAATTGTGTGTATGTATCTGTGCGTGCATGCACATACATGCAAGCCATGAATACAGCAGAGACGCAGTGGAGGTATACAAGCTGATGGAAAACTCCTATAAAATTAATTAGTTTTCATTCCAGTGACTTTCTGTTTTTATTTTTTTCTCTTACATGTTTTGGTCTGATAACAGTCCATTTTTTATGAGCTTTTTCAATACTAGGAAAGTCAGTAATCAAGTTATGGTACACAATTACTGGTACTGTGTAACTATTTTTAATGTCCACAACTATGGCTGTAGTGAATTTGAGTCACAGAATTCTTTCACAGGCAGTTTTCAGTGGGGTTTCGCCTTTCTGCAGGAACTGAAAATTTGTTTTACAGCCTGTGGACATGTGTTTATACAGATACCTCGTACCAGCCACTACACCATGCAGCTGTTAACCAAATAACATAACTAATCCATGCCTCTTCATAAAAAGAATTTGGTATTTGGTGGGTGGGGGTTACAGTTTTGCATTTGCATCACTGTGCTCTGGTTTGGAAAAATAGAGAAAAGAAAAACAAACCCAAAACAAAACAAAGCAACCAAACCCTAAAGAGCTCAGCACTGTTAGATCTGAAAAAAAGAACTAGATTATTTGTAGAAGATCAAACAGCTGCAAATACCTTAAGAAAAGAAGTCACTGATGTAAATTAGGTGAATGCTTTATACTAGTACAAAAGTAATACAGAAAATTAAATACTCCCACTTTCTAAGGTGGCATTTTTATCTAAGGCTCTGATGACATGTATAAACCACTCAAGTTTCAGCCTTGTGGGTTATATTGTCACCAGAAGCTCTGACTAATAATACAGTAAAGTCTTACAAATGACAGTTGGATATAGTATGACTTTAAATGACTTTTTTTTTTGTTGTTTCTTTATTATCATATGTTTAAGGAAAAAAAAAAAAAAAAGAGAGAGAAAGTCATAGTGCCTGCTGGCTAACTTGACCTAGCGGAGAAGTTTTATCCTGAATTTTATTTGGATGGCCGTACTATAAATGACAGATGTGGAATCTAAAACTCAGTGACAAAGTGATAATCCTTAAGGTGTAAGAATCTTGAAGGTGTTATAGAGAAAGACATACAAAACACACCAGCAGCTGTCCCCCACGCAAAATTAAAATGATTGTCATTTTTGCAGAGAACACCATGGGAATCAGAATTCGAGACATCCACCCCTCTTCGGTTTGAGAGCTGAAAAGATGGCTGCAGTTTCTATGCAGTTTCAGCCCGCTAGAGCTGTATAAATAGATCACTGGCACCATGCAGATCTGTGTGGGACCAATTGCCGTTCCCTTCTACATCATGAGGAGATGCAGAAGAGCAGTCCTCTGCGGCTACCTGTCTCATGCCACTTATACTGGTTAGGTTGGGACTTCTGAACGCAGAGAGGCTTGCTCACACAATGGTTTCTGCCCTGAATGAGTCAGGCATGAAGCTTATGCAGATTTAGGCTAATGTTTTAAAGCCTCATTTGGATCTGAAATGGGACATGGCATTTGTGCTAGCTTTCTGAATGAGTTGCAGCCTTGGGCGAATCCAGTATCATGTGAATCAAGATAGCATATTACATCAACAGAGAGGAAACCAGCTGTTTAGCATTGGGGGAATAGTTTAATTGTGTTATGATAGATACATGAGACTGAAAATAAATACCAAGCCCTGTGAATTTTATGCATGCACTGTAATTTCTTACTTTTCTGCTTACTAGTTTGCTGCAGATATTCTTGCCAGTTTTGTGTAGGGAGGGGCTTTAAGTGTGATAGGAGAGACAGAATTGAGGATAAGTGTAAAAACTTAAGGGTAGATTTCTCAAGGCCCTTAAGTTGCCTGACAATCTCAGTGGTTATAGGGAAAATTATGTTGAGCTGTCACAGTTCAGAAGAATTGGATCCCGCTCCTCCCAGCGAAGGGTGACACCCTGGTTGTATATTTCTACACACATGCAGAGGACCAAATCTTCAGTGCTGCTTTGTATAAAGAGCATAAAGCTCAAAAGCAAACTGTAGGAGAAGGAAGAGAAAGAATGACAGTAGGTTTTACATAGGACTGAGGTCCAGTAACTTCTTGACATAGATGCACAACTCTGAGAAATCAGTCTTAAGGTAGCATTGTTATACACTTGGGAAAGTGTGCCAGCCACTTCTTCCTCTGCAAGCGCTTCCCGCTCACCTTGCCTTCAGAGATAAACTGAAGACATGGCTCAGCTCCTTCTGGCACAGGGTTAGAGCCAGTCCAATCTTTGCTCTTCAGAGCATGACATAAGCTGTTCTATTGCCTGAGTTTTCTTTAAGTTCAGTAAAGACTGGGTAGTCTCATCCTGTGCTGACACTTGGGGCTAGGTTGTGCCTACCTTGGTGCACTGTGCAAGCCTGTGGGGTTGCATAATTGCAAGTTTACTGTCATACAATGAATGACTGATGGCATAATTTGTATTTTCAAAATACGTAAGCAGCTCAACCTAATCAGGTGGTGTGGTAAATATTGTCAGGAGATAAAAACAAAGTATTAGGGCAGGGAATGAAGTTATAAACTTCCTTTAATGTGCTGCATATTGTTTGATCATGTTTTCTCATATACATGAGCTTCTGCATGCCAGATTCTAGTAATAATTGGCATCTACTTCACAGTCCTGGAGAAATAATTCTAATAAATACTGGAAACAGTAAAAATGAGTGGATGTGTCAGTTTGCCTTTCAGACTACTGTGACTAACAGGTGATTAGTACTAATGTAGAAGGCTTATTTATCCTCCTTCTTGCTTCTGGAAATACAAAGAGAGGGAGAGCTGGCAGGAGAGGAGACATGTTTGACTCTACCAGACAGTTAACAGCAGTACTGCTGACTGGCTTGGATTACAGTTCTGGCTTTGCGGGTGTTTAACTTGCAAATCTGAGCTTCTGCTCACTTGCTGAAGCCCCTGAAGTTAAGCACGTGAATGGTTTGGGGCCTGAGCAAGCCCCATTGGCTTATTCAGATAGAGAGATTTTGCAGCAAAACCTTATGATGCAGAAACCCCCCAAGTTACAAGTCTTTTCCTGCTTCCAGTGGGTTGCTCATGATGTTGATGGGATCTGAAGTGGAGGGAATCCACATCCATTTGTTCATGTATGCCAGTAATCTTCAGTGCTCCAGAAAGATAAAACAAATTAGAATACCTCATGCTTTTGTGTGTAGATCAGCTGTTATTTTTCAAATACACAATTTTTAAATAGCAGGTATTAATTTAAGGAAGCTTTTAAGATACATGGAAAGCATTTCTGAAAACAAATATTCAAATGGGAGTGAAGGGTTTTTTTCAGTTTGTTTTAAGTAAACATTTTTCTGTAGTACAAACGTGTCAATGTTTGGTGAAAATCTCATTCATTGGAACTTGGGAGAGCAGGGGGAACAGTTCACTTTCACAATGAAGAACAGTTTGTTTTTAAAGATAATGACAAGATCCTGGTAATAACTGTGAAAAGGCCTAGAAAAGTAGTACATGCATGGGTGGATGAAACCTTTCAATAGAGTTTGGATGTTTTTGTGAAAATGCTGTGCTGCAAATTTTTGAACTTGAAGCTACTCACTCATATAGAATGGAAGGATGATTCCCTACAGTGGGGATTCTAGGCTGAAATGGTGTGGCCTGTCCTATGAATTAGCATAAGCCTTAAAGGAGCATAATGGTCCTTGCCAACTTTCAAAATCTTTATTTTTTGCTTAAAGCCTTACCTTGATTAA
The DNA here is from genome assembly GCF_963264785.1 of Psittacula echo. NCBI lineage: Eukaryota > Metazoa > Chordata > Aves > Psittaciformes > Psittacidae > Psittacula > Psittacula echo. The sequence goes on along the minus strand of NC_137737.1, from coordinate 67,202,511 downwards.
TCTAGTTTATATTACATTTAAATATATACCTATGTGTTGAGGCATGTGCATTTTAGCATGAAATGTGAGTCCGTGGTCTAGTACCAGACTTCTTTGCAGCTTTTTAGACACTGCTCTACTTCTTTTAAAGCAACTATGTGATGATCATTGGCTTTTCTTTTAGTAACACACCAATTACTGAAAGCCGGACAGTGTCTGTTTTGCCCATTTGAAAGAAAGTTGTGCAGTTTGTTTTCTTGCAAGCCTCGGCCATCCTGCAGAGACTGGCTGAAGGGTTACTTTCATTTTCTGCAGGACAGTGATCATAGGAAAGTTATATGGTGTTGCAGTCACTAGCTGTAGACACTAAAGAGAAACCCTAGGTGTAAGCTCTAGGAATGTTGGAAAAGACACTATAATATTAAAATTGACACTGCTTGGTGCTAGAAAATGAAACTTGCATGCTAGCTTTGTCATGACAAATCTTTGGAGATTGAAAGCAGTTTCAACCTAGGTCTGACTTAATGCTGGAGAGATTAGACTGCACTGCAGCCCACACTAGTACACGTGTGTATATGCAAAGAGGTACAATATCCTAAATAAATTAGAGGTTGGGGTTTTTTTTCTGTTTACAAACTCTATTCACCAAAATTAATAAGACATACATAGCCACGTACAAGATTGTGAATGTTCCATAAGCTTAGCTTTGTTCCTGATGTTGACATTATCTACCTTGTTTTGATCCTCCAGGGGAAAAACCCTTTCTTTATTGCACCTCTCCCCAAAAAACCCAGACACCTACTTGTCCTATGTCATCTGAAGCAGATTTGAGTCTGTTATCTGTACCTAAATCTACAGATATACTTTTCCTGTCTTGCATAGGAACAAAATGTTGTCCCACTTTCTGTAGTTGCAATTTAGTAATATCACAAACAAGTTACAGTAGTAAATGGAATGTGTTAAAGAAATGGAACAGAGGAAAGATTAAAATTTAATTCCCCAGAAAATGTACTTAATAATATTCATAAGGAGAATGCTTATTCACAGTAAGTAAAAGTAAAGCTGTGTTTCCAATCAGCATAAGTAAAATAAACCTCCATGGGCAAGACTGCTTGGATTTGATACTAACGAATCTTGCAGAACTGGCACTGCAGTTCCCAGTTTTAACATCAGATCCATTTGATTACCTTTTTTGCCAGTTCAACATCATTTTTCATCGGCCAGATGGATATTTTAGTTTGTTTTCTTTCTGGAGCACAGTATCAGTCTCTCTGCAATAATGTTGGAATCCTCTGGCCACTCCAGCTAAATTTAACAGACAGGTTGAGATCACAAAATCTTTGAACTCCTAGCAGTTTTGTGAAACAGGCAGTTGGATATAGGATGACGACAGCAATTGGTGACCTTTCTAAAGGAAAGGCTCTCCCATGTTATGACAAATGTGAGAGTACACTGGGGTGTGAGCTGTTGCAAGTGCTCCCAGCACAGGGCTGGCTTTGCTCAGATCATGTGTCTTACTGTGCATGGGGTCACCTACCCATGAGAGACAAAGCCACAAGAAACCAGCCTTAATGCACTCCACTCCTTATGGGATTGCTTGGTATTCTAAGGAGGGAGAATATCCTAACTTTCTTTACTTCTCCCACACTTTCCTAATAAATGTAATATTTTAGGTTTACAGCTTTCCTCTGCTGTAAACCTACAGCACCTTCAGTCCTGTTTCCCACGTTCTGCAAGCGACAAATGGAGCCTGAGGCAGACAAAACGAAGTGATGTGACAAGGGCTATATGAGAGATATAACATAGTGCTGCCCTGTGCAGCTGAGCCGGGAGGCTAGAGCCCACTCAGGTTTTCTGTCCTGTGCATAGAGTCACTGGTGAATGCAGTTTAAATGCACAGAACTGTTATTAAAGGTCCAGGATCTTCTCAGATGGCACTCAAAAATGCAAGGCGAGGAGTTAGACACAAAGCTGTGCTGTCTTAAAAATTGACCACATTAGAAACCATGTCTCTGGCTGGTTTAATACATAGAAACAGTTATCTTTGAAGGAAATGAATACAGTTCCACGATGCTTTGAAGATACAGGACAAACAGCATGGTGGCAGTCATGTTAGGGCCCAGCTTCCCCTGCTGACCTTGCCCATTTCATTCATGAAAATGGACAGTGGTGGTGAAGTGAGACTGTGAATTTTACACATACTTCCTCTACACTTGGGCTTCCTCCTCACAGTGAGCTCAGAGATGTGTACTGCATGGAGGGACAGTGGAAGGCACACAAAGGGAGAAGCTTTCAAGAAATATTCGAGCACTACGAAAGCATTTCTCTTGGCCTCAACCAGGTCTTTGGCACAGCAGTGTCACTCTTGCTCGTGAATTTGCTGCCAGGTCCAGAACTGTTGACAAAAGTTGAATAGATGGGGCAATGAGGTTAACTGGTTTCCTGCACCAAGAATGCAAGGAGGTTTCCATTGCAAGGTGTTTCTTGCAAGTGTTCCAGTGAAACTGTTGAGTGTTATGCTCTTGTTGCTGCTAGGGGCAAACAGCTTACAAGGAAAAGCTCCTTTTCCTGTTCCTAATAATGTTTTCCATCAGTATCTTGAACTATGCAGACAGGTAGCTTTTAGCTAGTCGCCTGCAGACCTCCATAGGCTCAGCAGGTATTTCTTAATAGGTGGCAAAAGGTAGCTGAGAAAGTTAGGTGTTGCATCATAGGATTATTTACCTTTCGTGCGCTGAAAACAGGTGTGATGATTGTCTTGTTACTTCAGTTATGAGACATGTCAAGATTTTTGGAGTCTTTTTAATGAATTTGGAAAGAGAATATAAGATCCATTGTAAGAAAAACTACCAGAGGATATTTGACATAAGCTCAGATGACAACATAGTCACCTTAAAAAAGCACTACTGCCTAAAATTTCCAACTGGCTGTTTTTGCAACTAATGTCTGAAGTTTATTATTTTCATGAGGTTTAGTGGGGGGAAGGTGGTACATTTTTCTGTCCTTTTATCCAGTTGGGTTTTTCTGACTTTTTTATAACCATTCCTTAATATTTTGGCACAAGATAAAGAGAAAATACTTTAAAGAGCAGAAGAACTCATTGTAAAACTACAGAAATTAGGTTAGCTGAAACTACTTTGATCTATTCTTCTCTACATTGCTCACTTCAAGATGCCGTTGCTGTTGTCACTATTACAGTGTTGCAATATTACAGTAGAATATAATAAGATTATCTTATTTGGTGGCATAAAGATGAATGACAGCAGAATTATTTTATTTTTATGATTATGCCTACATTAGCAAGTAATGTGGACCAAATGGAGAATATCCGTATAGTGAAAAACATGGTGCTGGGACCTGAGGTGCATAAGAGGCACATTTCAGGGTTGCTTTTACTTCTGAGCAGTCTTATGCTGCTGACTGCCTGCTCTGGAGAACATGATGCTTTCTAGTTTAGTTCTTCCCAAGAGAGATTCAGTTCACATACTTCAAGACCACCCAACAATGCAACTAAAAACCCAGGCAGGATGGATTATCTGGAGACTTGCTTTTAAAGCTACATCCCTAATCTGAACAAAGGCAGTAAGGTAGCTGTGCCCCTAGAGAGACCTTGTGGGATGAAGGGGTGGAAAGAAGGTGTATTTCAGTGATCTAATCTTGTAGTTGTACCAGTTAGTAAAACATATTTCATAATTTTTCTTTCTTAATGTTCTTTCTTCCCTTTTCTTCATAGTTACTACTGAAAGGGGAAGGTTGGTGTGAGTAGGCCTCAGAGAAGGAAGGCTCTTTTGATAAGTTAGACAGAAGGTATCTTCTACCAAAAGAAGGGTTATAACTTCTTTGAGGAGCTTATACAATGCCAAGCGCACATTAGATGCTTAACCAGCAATGACCCGTGTCTAGCAGATTGTGCTTGACTTGTTGACATGAGCTTGTGTCACTGGAGACAGTGTTCATGCCCTTAGATTAAAGAGGCTGGTCAGATACTACGTTGAACTGAGGTTATTGTTCATCGTAAGATACTGGCTGGGCATCCTCTGTTTGCAGGCACTTTTTGGTGTGTGTCCTAAGGCAGAGGAGGAACATATGTATGGTGAGATGTAATGTCATATTATTGCTAGCATGACTTGAAAAATATAAGATGTTACCTTAGAGAGTAGGTGTGAGAGTCAGTCTGGCAGATGTGACAGTCCTGCTTTCTGGATCTGACAGTTGGCAGCCCAGAGAGCCTACTACCAAACCTGGTATTTGCTGAAATGCTCATGTTATGATTTGTGTTGAAGAAAAGGAAGTAGAAGTAGAGATGACAGAAGCAGTAGTACAGTGGGGTTTGCTTTTGTTTTGAAAGTCTGGACTAGTAGACTTACACAAAAACTTTGTTTTTTTCAGTGTCTTGTCTGTCCTTGTTTGAGAGAGTAGATTTGGCTACAAAAGCCAACCAGCTCTGTAGCCACCCAACTTACTGAATTCAGGCAGAGGACATTCTTTTCCTCTTCCTGGAAGATTTAAGTCACTGGCCAAGCCGCTGGCATAGTCCTGCTGATCTGAAAAAAGTAAGACCAAACTACAGTGGGGCCGAGCTGGTTGTGGGTTAGTCAAATTTCTGTTCTAAAAAAAGCTTATGGTGAGGCCTCCAAAGTTTCCTGCAACAAAGGTCACCACAGGTTTCTGCTGGTGTCCTATACTCTGTGGCACTGGAGATATGTAAATGTATAAGGAATACTGATTGTTCTGTTTCTGTACATGGCGGCCACCAGCTAAATCTCAGAATCTGAGTTCATATAGCTGAAAGGTAGGTGAGTTGAGTAAGTAAAGCAGAAGGGAATAGGAAGAAAATACAAGTTTGGTCCTCCTAGAGAATATAAAAATTCCTTTTTTGTTTTAGAGCCTTTCATTTGAAGAACCTAGACTGTATCTGGATATTGCAAATCATGCATTACTTCATTTTCATAGCATCATACAATGGGTTGGTCTAGAAGGGACCTTAGAGATCATCCAGTTCCAACCCCCCTGCCATGGGCAGGGACACCTTCCACTAGACCAGGTTGCTCCAAGCCCCATCCAGCCTGCCCTTGAACACTGCCAGGGATGGGGAAGCCACAGCTTCTCTGGGCAATTTTCTTAATAATCTCTGCCTAAACTATACTTGCACTTTAGCCGAGAGATACACTCATCTGCTGCTTTTGATGTGCAACATGCTGAACTTTTAGAACAGGGTGTTACTGTCCAGACCAGCTTGGCCAGTGAGAGTAGATGGTAGTCAGCTGTTCACCCATTAGCTCTCTTGTTTTTCAGAAGCTGGGAGTGAAGGAGGGTTGTGCCTCCGTGAGCGCAAGCACTCGTATGACAGGGTTCCCTACCACAGGACAAGGCTGCTGACTTGTGGTGCAGTCAAGACTCTCTCTGGCCTTCGTGCTCTGCTCAGGCACTGGCATAAGGAGGCACTTAAGGTGCCGGGGAGGGCCTGAGGTCAGTGCCTGGTAGGCTGGGGTGATTATGGCTTGGAAACACCTAACACCTCTCTGGGTAGGTGAGAGAGCATGGCCCTGCATCACCTTTAAATGATAATCAGGCTGCGTCACGGCATGGTGGCAGTGAGGGTGGGCCAGCAGTCCTCACTCCAGAAAACATTCAATACAGTCACTCTTTGGCTGTTTAGAAAAAAAGGCGAATTTATGGAGTTTGTACTTACAAGCAGAAGGCAAGAAAAAGAGTCAGTACCAGGTGGGAACATGTGTCTGAACCTGCCAAATCCTAGGCAGAGGCAAGGGAGGGCAGCAGGCCTGTTCTTGAGAGATGTGAGGAAAACAGTTCCTGTCCCAATGGCAGGAGGTGTGCAGGGAGCCCGATGCTGCCATTTTTTCATCCTTCATAGCTAGTCCCAAAATGAGGCCATATTTTAGCAACCCATTTTGCTCTGATCTGGCCTTGGCTCTGTACTGTCATATGTGATAGTACTACAGTGGTTTTGTCCAGGTCCACCCCAGAACTGCTTGCCTGAGGTTGGCAAGGGAAGCTGCAGTCGCATCTGTTGCCCAGGCTTGGAGATAGGCAAGCCTGCCCAAATCAAAAAGTATGAGCAGAGATCATATCATATCTTTCTTTATTTGTAGTTTTTCCTGGGGTTTCATTTCTTTCTCAACTTGATTCTTTGTTTCCACTGCTGTGGGTTTTTATCAGGTTTCGTCAGAGCCACGCTGTGTTAACTTAGGAAATGTACAAGCTGACTAGAATGGAAAACCATCTTGGTCTGTTCAGCTCCATCAGCCCTTTGAGAGAGGCACTGCTGTGAAATGAAGGAAGGCTGGGAAAAAAGAGGGGTCCCACTGGTGCATTTTATCAGTCTGCTACTCTGGTGATATTTGAGGTTCCAAAGCAAGGGGTATTCTCTGTCTCAGCTTTCGTTGAAAAGCAAAATATATCTGCCTTCTGAGCGCCAACCAGCACAGCACCTGATGCATTCCTGCAGCTCTGAAGCCAGAAGGTAGAAAAAAAGACCCTGTGAATTTTTTGACCAGTCTCACAGTGTTTTGGGGAGATGTGTGGTGATTGACCATCATTAAATGCTTGGGGGTTAGCAGGACAGCACTCTGCAGATGTGATATGCTACTGTTTTCAAGGGACTCTAGCCAAATTCTGCTTCTTTGCAGCTGGCAGGGTTAACGCTGTGTATGGTGTGTGTATGGGAGGAGGAAAGGAGATTTGTACTTAAGAGTGAGCCTTCATTTGGCTCTGCTGGGGTCTAGAGAAGCTGAGTACCACCTCATTTATTGCACCAGCAAGAATGAAAGAGCTGACAAAATTCTCCTTTAATTTGTTTGAAGCTGCATTCATTTCTCCAGAAGAGGGAGAGTGGAGTAATTGAATGCTGGGAGGAATGTGTGTAATTCAGGACTGTTCTTTCTCCCTGCCTTGACAGACACCACGGAGAAAAATCAAGACATTTAGAGGGGGGCTGTCAAATCTACTTACATGTTTTTGCAAAGTCCAGCATTATCTGACTGTTGACTGGGGCTTTGTATGTGTGACTGAATAGTTCTGTATTAAGAGGTCACAGCTGGTTTTGATACCATTCAGGTTACTGAGCAGATACCATAAATGCAGAGGAGTGTAGCCATGAGTGGACAGTGACAGCAGAGAGAGCATATACGCGTATGGCAGGGCTCCAGCTCCTTTCTGATTGTGAAATTTGGCTCACAATGTCATGATGTAGCAAAATGAACAAACCAACCCCCCAAAAGCAGGGCAGAACCAGTTTAAAGTTTTTTTTGTTTGTTTGTTGGTGGGTTTTTTTTGTTGTTGTTGTTTTGGTTTGGGTTTTTTTGTTTGGTTTGGTTTGGTTTTTTTTTAGCAAACCAGAAAATTTTCTCCGTCACAGTTAAATCTCTTTTCATTTGTCTAACCCTGATTTGCTGCTTCTGTTTCTGTAAGGATCAGATGGGTAATGGAAGCTGTACAGCAAATTAATGTATGCTACTCGAGATAGTAAAATGCAGGGCTACAATAGGCCTTTTTTCAGCAGCTGTAAAACTGTTGTGTGACTACAGTGAATCCATTCAGTCTCCCCCACGCTTGCTGGGAGCACCCAAGAGAGGAGAGTTGTACAAGCGAAATGACTGTCCAGCAAAACGGTTTCTGAGGGCCAGGCTGATGACTCACTCCTCATTTTGGTTTATAGGGCCTTTTTCTGTGGATGTCAAGTTTCAGCCTCATGTGGGTTGAGAGATCTATAACTTTGTCCATGTTACCAGATTATCCACTAAATCAGTGTGGGTGTTGTGTTCCTTGCAGCAGCCCTCTGAGATGGGGGAATAGTCTTATCTTTGCTGTACAGGAAGAGAAAACTGAGGCACAGGAATATTTGGGTTATGTGACAACGTGCATTAGGAGCCAAGCTCTTACACTTTAGTTGCCCTGTAGAAGCTCAAGTGTCATTCAGAGCTATTTCAGCCCTTCAGGAAGTGTCACATAGCATTTGCCCATAGGTCGTGCAAAAAGCCTGGAGGATAGCTGGATATCTGTTCCTCAAACAGCATTTTTGTCTCTTTAAATAGAGCATTAAGAATATAAGTATGTAAGTGAGAACAGGAGGATTTTATGCTGATTTTAATCTTAAAATAGAATCCCTGGCCACCTTGTATTTGTGTCGGGGAAAAAAATGAGAAGCAGACCTTAGTTGATTCAGCAGGGTGACACTCCATAAAATAATCTTTTTAACACTTTCTTAAATTAAGAATGGTTTCTAGGTGGCATGAGTCATGGACAGACTGTCCTTATTTCACTTTGAACTTCCAGCCTTCTGGATTTGTGTTGCAGCTTTAGAAGGCTTTGTCCTCTTCCTGCAAGTCTGTAGGCTTAGCTGTTGCAACCTTTACTCATGTTGAGTGAGAGCAGGCTCCCTGAAAGCAGCAACACTGTGTAAGTGAGAACAAGCACGGTGGAGTGGGGGAGCAGGGTAATCTAAATGGAGTATTTTGGATTTGTTTGTACTGTAGGCAGCTTAGGGGAGCGGTGACGCTGGCACAGCCTTTGTGCAGGTGTCAAGGGAAGCCCACTTTCCCCCTTATTTGTGTTGGCCTGCTCAGTTTTGGGTTGTTTTCTCTGTGTGTGTGTGTGAATAAACAGTGATGTTGAAAGCTGTACTTTTCGAATTTCTGTCTGCTTTTGGAAAAGTTGTATTTTCTGGAGTACATACAGCCACAGAAGGCTGTGGATAATCTCTCTGTTTCTTAATTAAAAGTAGTGTAAAAATTACTCAGTGCTGTTTGTCTGTCCTAGCTGAGGAAGAAAACCAAAGTGATCTGGCTTACATGCTTGCAAGGTCACATCCACTCTTCTTCACTGTGTTTTGAAAGTTTGTTGGCTTCAGTGGGGATAGGCACAGGTGTAGCCCTGGGAACAGTTTGTCTTTCAGACTTTTTACGGAGCAAGAATGAATATAGTTGCTGGTCCGAAAATTTGTTTGTAGAGAAATAACTGGGATGCCTCTAATCCAGAGGGGCCATGCAAATGCAAGACTGTGATCTCAGAGGGAAGGCGAACTCTGCACTGCCTGGCAGTGTTTGCTTCTCATAGCCAGGGGATTTTCCTGCAGACAGAGCCTGGTTTGGAGGCTTAGGTACCCAGCCAGCTCCTGGCCTGTCTTGCTGCAGGTATGGGAGAGGGAGGAGGGTGAAATGGAGGCTGGGGAGAAAGGCTTCTGGAAGAAGCACTCACTGAGAATTCAAACCCCTTCATTCAGACCTTTTTTGGTGATGGTGGAGAATGTCAAAATTGATTGTATTACAGACCTGCCAGTTTCTCTTACTCATTTGCTTTGTTGCTCCTCCTCCCTTCCTTCCTCTCTCCTCAGCCGGGCTGGGTTTTGTAGTGCTAATGCTGCACTGCTTCTCCAGCACAGCTACTACTTCCCCCACACCGCTACTACAGAAATACTACAGTAACTCAGTGAAGATTTAGGGAGTTGGCCGTATACATATTATTAGTGATAACAAGAGTGGTAGTAATAATAAAACTGCTGATTGTTCTCCCATGTAAGAGTTTGATACTTTACATAATGATTTTTTTTTTTTTTTTTTTTTTCTGATTTGTATCTCTGGGCTTTCTTCTCTTTTCACCTTCCTAAATTTGTGGAGTCTGGTATATACTGAATTGTGCTTTAGATGAATACTTTGTAGTGTACTACCTGGCAGGTTTTTAAAGTAACATGGTTTTGAGAGGTCTAGAATAGTGGAGTTGTGGTGTGTGTGGTTTTGGTTTTAGGGGATTTTGGGGCTGTTTTTTTAAGGACAGCCCACAGAAGAGTGTTCATGGTGCTTCTGCTGTGGGGAGTTATCACACTTGGTTTAGATAATGAAATATACATTGGAGAAAGGTCAGGGATTTCCCCTGAGACACCCACCAATGGCTTGAAATGACATTTTCATTCTGAGTGTTTCTTGTTTTGTTTTCATTTAAGATCCTGGAGTACAGGGAGTGTTTTAATGCAAAACATCAGAGAAAAAAGACTGCAACACATCCTGTGAGAAAAGGGGAAAAAAGAACATTTACAATTGCATCTTGAAACACTCACATGATTCGAGGTAAGTTATTGGAGGGTCTTGCATAAGTTACAGTTAGTTTGTAATTAAATTAATCATTATTTACCCCAGAGTGTTGTGATATTTCTGTCAGGGGCAACGAAAACAGATGGGAGAGGGAGGGAGGGAACTTTAATGGCAAACCCAGAAACAGCAGCAAAAATGTGTAATGCACTTAACTTTTTTGAAAATGGGCCCCATGAGGTCTAATCCCACAAACAAGCAATCACTCTAACATTTATAAGGGCTAAACGCTCTTTAAATCAATGATACTATTCTCTCTGAAAAGTTAGGCATGGGCCTAAATATTTCCAAGTTTGGAATCTGTGTTATATGGGAACTGTGCAGAAGAAAGCTATTGAAGAACACACAATGCACAGCCAGAAAAATGCATATACAATTCTCTTACTGTTGATGATAATGTCATGAGTCATCTGATTTTATAGCATTCGTAAGTGATATTTTTATATTAAATATATAGTCTTCATTTTTATGTTTAAGCACCTCATTGAAATACCAAACTTTTTAACAGAGGCTGTAAATTCTGTGCCGATTTTAATAATATATCTGCCTTAATTGCTTCATCAGTGTGTCTTTGAACAAGTAGAGTTAAATGTAGAAAGCAAATAACGTCCCATTTCATAACTGGAGTTGCAGATTGCACTTAGATATTTGAATAGCAGCCGAACTAAGAGCTTCCTGAGTGAGGTGGAATTGTGTGGTCCTGAGTTAATAATTTTTTTAATAAAGGCAATCAAGAGTAGCAGGGAAAAGCTCACCTTGTCCCTCTAATCATCATTTTTTGTTTTCATGTCTCACTAGAAAAGAATGACCTCCCAGTTGGGTTTTTTTGTCTAGCAAAGAGAAAATTTTACAGTTGTAAAACTTTTAACCACTGAAAATGCTGCATAAATGAAAACTAAAACCACCAGCCTCTTTCTTAAATAAGAATTTCAAGTTATTTACTTTGTATTGCTGCACAAGTGTGCTAAAAGAGACAAAACTGCTGTAAGAAAGCTGCAGAATCAAGAAGACCCACCGAAAATGGAAGAAGCAGGGGATACAATCCTACAAATATGCAGAATATCAAAACCTTTTTGCTGGTGGCATTTGCAGACCTTGTTGCTTACCATGTTTCAGAAGAGAGGAGAGCATAGCCAGCCCCTGGTGATTGCTCTGTATTTGCTTTGTAGGAATAGAGCTATTAAGTTTCTTTTGAAATCAACAGGCTCACTTCAGGGAGCTAAATATTTCCTTTCTGGTTAGTGGACAAGAGCCATTGCTTGGGAAATTGTAATAGTCCTGTAGACATTTGTACTGATTTATCTGAAAACTTCTGCAAATTAGTGTAGCCAGCTCCTTTTTACATGCAGGTCTTGCACTAGGGACTGAGAGTCCAAAAAGGAATACGAGACTCTCTTGGTAGGAGTCTTGATGCGATTTTTGTTGTTGTGAAATGAGGTACTGATGCAAATCTGCTTGAAACTGCTGCTGTACGTCCTTTAGGGGCTCTGATTCTCACCCTCCCCTCTCTCCCCATCCCTGTGGCTCAGGTGGGGACCCGTCTTCCTCTCTGGAGAGAGCCCTGTTTCAGGCATAGGGTGACAGTGTTGTTCAAACTGGTGAGAGAGGTAGGAGCGTACTGCAGTGACCCATCTGTGATCACTCTCAGCCCACCTTTGCTTTCTCTCTGTCCCACTCTTCTGGTGGCAAGCATTCCTCCTCAGCTCTGCAGAGCACATATCCAAATGCTTTTATTCCTGTATTCTTTTCACTGACGTCAGACCAGAATAATGTGTATGATTTTCATTTCACAGCTGCCTCCTTGTTGCTCTTGGAGGAAGCATGTGTTGAAGTTCAGGGGAAGGTATTTCTGTAGCACCTGTATGGTCTTTATAATAATTTGATCAGCTTTCTGTTGCAGTCACAAAACTGTTGAATCTTTTTTAGTTTTCTTTGTATCAGAGAGTGCAGGAGGAGCTCATTTGTGGAGTATTAAAGAAAGGCAAGTTCTTTGGTGGTGGAAGACTCATTTTAAGGTACATTAAATTGTAGCACTACTCCTGCCCTTTCTTGATTTTTTTTTTTTTCAGCATGTGAATAAATATTGCCCACTTTTGTGTGCCTGGAGAAGGTCCTTTGGTGTGTGCCAGGGAGTTACATGGGTGCTGAGCTGAGCACCCGAAGGGACCAACTTTCTCCTCTCTTGTGTTTTTCACTGGGAGTGAATACAGGGGACTGCGCCTGCCCAGATTAAACACATGCCGGTTTTGTTTTGCCTTGCTTTCTTGCTCTTCTTTCAGCTGCCAGTGTGCCATGTTCAGATGGCAGTGATCAGTCACAAATTGTCCCCCGTCCATGCTCCTCAGCTCTGTTAAACCATTAGTTTCATGGAGCTCTTCAACAAAGATGGCACTGGCTTGATTCTACCCCCCCAAGCTGATGGAAAAAGAGATTGTTTGTTTGTTTGTGTTTTCCTCTCAAGTCAGCTGCATTAGTTCCCAAAGCAACTTGCCGTTAAGTGGAAATGAGGCTTTGATAATATGTGTGCTTGCTGGAGACTTGCTTAGATTTTTTTAGTCTATCCTCCCCCTCCCCCCCATATATGGATCCTTTCAATGGGGCACCTCTATTGTGAATCAGAAAGAAAGTGCACAGGCTGCCAGGCACATAATGGAATTGTTCATTTGTTTCTATAAGCGTGTGTGAGCCTTTGTGAAGAGGAGGTGGTGGGGATGGAGAAGGGAGACCTTCACTGCGGGGAGCCGGGAGAGTGCAGTGGCAAAGCTCAGTGCGTTGCTGTGGTGGGATGTGGCTGTGCCTGTACTGCTGCCGACGTGCCTGATCTGCTCAGTCCTGGTGGGCATTACCTGGGACTTGCCCTGCTTAACAGGCCACGTAAAAATGGGTGAAGCTTACATAGCTGTTGACTATGCTGGCTGTAAGCCACATAAGGCAAAGTATTTGAAAGCTGTAATATTTCCAATTCTTTCCTTAAACCATGTGCATTGGCTTTCAGAAGAGTGATGTAAATATGAAACATGCCAATACTGTGCTTCCTTACTGTGAGGCTATTTATTATAAAGGATGTATGGTATAAGTCATTTTAGTATGCAGTAGATAAGAGCTTGAACCAAAGCCTTGGATCCAAGCCCACCAGCAGCTTTGCAAAAGGCAGGATCCAGATATGAAGTCAGTGGTTCACGCAGTTTCTAGTAGAGAGTGATTTTAACTTACTTCATAAAATGAGAGTGCCCAGAAGTTTTAAATTGAGGCTTTTAAACAAGTTCTTTCTTTTTCTCACCCACCATTCTCATCTGCCTTAGAAGGTTATTGTGAAAGCACACCATCTATTTTCTCCAAGCCATTGTGGCCAGGACACACCAATTCTGGGAGAGGAGAGGGGCCTCTGTGATGATTACTGTTACACAGCCATATGCTTTTTGTCCAGAGTTTTTCTTCTGAGGAGTCAGACCCCCCTCTGGATGAAGGTTTTTGGAGTCACAGTGGAGGTTTTGGAGGTAGGACCTTGAAGTTTTACAGACAGCAAGAAACAGTTGATCAGCCTAGCATGGAGCAAACTAGGTCATAGTGGCTGGACTCTCCAGCTACTTAGAAACCCTCTCTCGTAATACCATAGCTGAATTACAGACATGAAAAATCTACTCATTGTATGTACAGAAGAAATTCATAAAGCCTGAACTTTTATTTCCTTGCTAGATATGGGACATTGCTCTTATTCTTTCACTTCTTCCTTGCCCTTGGACACAACTTTTTAGGGTTTTTCAGTCTCTAGCTGTACATTTACTAGAGAGGCATCTGGTTATGTGTTACTTTACACATCTGTTACATACGTCAGAGAGTCAAATCCAGCCATCCAATCTTTATGTAGATTTGCAGCACTCCCAGTGGGACTTTGAATCCGTAAGCCAGTGAATGCAGTATTTCAATCTACTACATGCATTACTGCAGTTTATTGCATACATATATATATACTACAGCCTCCTTTGTGTTTGGCAGGGAAAAGCTGGCATGGGAAAGATGAAAAATGCTGGTGAGCTCAGAGGTGTTTAGGTATGGCAGTTAATTTGCTCCTTCCTAAAAGCATTGTCTTTCTGGTTGGCAGTGTGAAAACAGTTTTTGTGATGATTTGAACATCTCTGAAAGATACTGCCCCGAAGTGTTTGTGTATTTCAGAGTTATTGGACTGGGGGGAGATGCGCAATACCTGAGGCAGCATTGACAGCTGAGGCAAAGCTCAGGCTTTGCAGTTTCATCCAGAGTACTGTTCGCAGCCTGTATAGGAAGCGGGAGTGTTGTGGTTTAAACCAAGCTGGCAACTGAGTACCATGCAGCCACTTGCTCACTCATCCCTGCTCTGGGAGGATAGGGAGGAGAATCAGAAAAAAAGGTGCAACCCATGGGTTGAGATAAGAACAGTTTAATAATTGAAATAAAATGTAGCAATAATTATAATTGTAATGAAAAGGGAGACAACAAAAAGTAAAAGAGAAATAAAACCTGAGAAAGACAAGTGATGCACAACACAGTTGCTCACTGCCCACTGACCAATGCCCAGCTCGTCCCTAAGCAGTGATTGCTATCTCCTGGCCAATTTCCCCAGTTTAGATACTGAGCAGGATGTTCAGTGGTATGGAATACCCCTTTGGCTAGTTTGGGTCAGGTGTCCTGTTTCTGTTCCCTCTTAGCTTCTTCTGCCCCTCCTCACTGGCAGCACATGAGAGACTGAAAAGTCCTTGACTTAGAGTAAGCACTCCCTAGCAACAACCAAAACATCAGTGTGTTATCAGTATTATTCTCAGGCTAAAGCCAGAACACAGCATTGCACCAGCTACTAGGAAGAAAATTAACTCTATCCCAGCCGAAAACAGGGAAATGAGTTAGAAATAAGTATCTTTCATTTGAGCAGCATTTCCTTCTCTTCTAATCTCACTGTTCAGTGTTGTGCATTTCTTTTCCTTTGGTTACTTAGTTCTCTGAGTGCATAAAGTTTGGAAAAAATATGTGGCTCCTTAGCTGGTCTTTTTTCATGATCCATGTAGAAACCAAATGTGATAGATGTTATTTCTGTGAATGATTATATAGGACTACTGATTTGTGTGCTGTTCATGCCAGTTAGCACATGGACTTAATTGTAACTTCTGGGGTGTTTCTGTTTGCCCTGGTGTGACTGCTCTGCGCTGGCAGTCCTTGGGTGGAGTAGTCAAGAAGAGCATTGCCAATAAACTGTGCATATTGTATTTTGTTTTGCTGGTAGGTAGTAGAGCAACTGCTTGGCATCTGGGGAGGCAAATGATAGCCATTGCAGCTTCAGTGTATGTCAGCTGATGATGCTCAGGAGCCTCTTGCTAGCCCACTGTTAAAACCTGTTGGGATAGTGTTAGAGGGGGCCGGGTATCATGGATTAGCACAGAGGAGCTGGAACGGGCAGGATTTTAATGAATCTGAGACGCTGTGAAAATGCAATTTGGCAGAAGGCACACTACAGTGAGAGGCCAAATGCAGAGCGAGCAGTGTGCTTCTCTCTGCTAGAGGGCTCTGCTGGAGCCATGTGGGAGCCCTTTGCTGCTGCGCGGCTGTCCTTTGTGCCCTGGTGGAGTCGTGGGTGCGAGGAGAAACCGTCCCGAGGGCTTGCTGACCCCGTGGCCCCTCACCCTCTGCAGCAGGGAGTCCTTCGGCAGCCGGCCGCCCTCTCCCCCCTGGCTCTCAGCAATGTGGTTGCTGTGGGCAGGGTGCTGCAGCTGCTTTGTTTGAAATGATAATATTTTACGCTGTTACTGTGGAATACTGCAGTATTTTTTGTAATTACGGGCTGCATGCCAGTAATGTACAATAACATTTTGCTCTTCCTGTGCTGTTGCTACTGTAGACATTTGTTCCAATTTGGGCTGCATTTGCAGTACGTGGTGGGTTGTTTTATTTTTTTTTCTAGACTCTGCTCATTATCTATTGTGGATATTTTTGGATTATTCATTTCTACCCACGTCTGTCCTTACAAATCTATCACAGAAAGCACTTCAGAGAGTGGCAGTCTCCGTTGAACAAGCAATTGTTGTGGCTTTCACAGAATTACGTTCTTGTGAAAGTATGAGGCAAGAATGAGATGAAAATGGAGACGAAAATTGCTTTGTAAGTTTAAAAATGGCTATAGTTTTTGAAACGTTCGAGGCAGATACGAGGCTAAGCTTTTCCTTGACTGATGGTGAGCATATTTAGTGCTGAAATCCTGGTCTGCACCAAGCTGTATGTAGCTGAAACCTCTGGGATGGTAGAATCTGGGAGGCACTTAATCATTGTCAGAGCCTGTAATGATTCTCTGCAGTTTTGGTTTTAACTGCTAATTTATTTTTTTATTTCCAGAGTCGTGGAAGGTGGGCAGTAGTGTTCATGCCAGTGATTGTTTATTAATGTTGCCATGGTCTGGAGAGGAAATTTTAGTGAAAGGGAAATGAAAGTCTTAGACAGCAGAGTTCACAGCTAGTCAGCCTGCATGCAGTTTGTTTCTGGAAGGCAGAGGTTGAGACCAAATGGAAATGAAGGCAACACAACACAAAGGAGACAATGATTTTTTTTTTTCTGGTAAATCTGGAATAATATACAGTGTGTTACACAAAAAGGATTGCACTTTTCTCGCATGTAATTTTAGTGTCCTTTCACTGTGCTGACTCACCAAACTACTTCAGCTTCAGTCTGCATTTGGTTTAAATTACCTCAGAAGCCTGCATTTGTTCTCTGCTCTGTAAAGTACTGTTCATCTGCAATCCAGATTGAGTATTTTTTTTTTTTCCCTCTCTGTTTTTTCTTTTCGTTCAGCATTTCAACTGACTTGTCTCTTTTCATTTTCCAGGTCTCTGTTTTACTAACATTTGAAACCAATCACTCTGTGTGCCTGCTTGGGCCCTGCAATAGGCAAAAGCCATGCTGCAGCAACAGCTAGAACAAGGAGTGAATCACTGCTTTCTGTCTTTCCATTAGAATACCTAAACCACTACACATAAATAGTGCTTTATGTATGATACAGCAGCATGATTATCTCACTGCATTGATGGAACAGTGCTGGAAGTGAATGTAATTCTTCTTCTATTACATCTTTAATGAGCTACAATTAAAAATAGTGTGTTGGCGTGCCAGAGTACGTGTTATTTTCAGAACTTTATTGAAGCCATTTCGGCTGCTAGACATCATGTTGTTCTGAAAACCTTAAGAATTAAACAGCAGAAAAATCTGCTTTGCTAGGTGAAAGTTAACTGGACAGTAAAACCTGTGGACTAAAACAATTCAGGTTTGTACTGAGTGCAAAAACCTGCTTTGAGGTCTGTCTTTGAGGGTGAATTTTTTATTATATAGTAAAAAAAGAAAGATAAGACACAAAGCAGCAGGTTTCTACAGAGCTCCAGTTAGGTCCCAGGTCTCTTGACACCCATGGCACCAAGTCTGAGTCACAGATAGCACAAAGCTGTGAAGCCTAATAATCTCAGTGTTCAAAAGCACACCTATGTAGTTTAATTTCAGGTGCCTCTTTTAGCTCTGGGTTCTCCCACCACCATCACCTAATAAAATTTGAGAGTCATTCTTAAAATTTTGCAGAGAAAAATTTTCTCAGCACTTGGGGCTTTGTGAAATATTGACATCACTTAGAGTTCAGAAAATAGCACTGTCAGTTTCAGCTTGATGGCATTCCATTCTCTGCTCCAAAAACCTGATGAATAACAATGGGTGAGTCAAAGATTTCTTGGAATTTTCTTTTTTTTCCCTTCCCCTTTTCCCTTGTGCAATTCCATTGCCATTTTTAGCATGGAGGGCAGTTCTCCAAAGAATGTCTGTGTGCTTGAACTGTGATTTCTTGAAAGTTCAGAGCAAAATCGAGTCGTATCAGATGATAAAAGTCGTTGTACGTTTCTATGCATTTTGGTAACGTTACATGAGCTTTATTGAAGAAAACACAGTAAAAGGCAGAAGGCGTTTGATAGAGAAGTGTTGCATCTCTGCATGAGCAGCTTGGAGATCTCCCTATCATGCCGCTTTGTTTTGTTGTGATGACGTTTTGCTTAATTATTTTTGTGTTTTATCAGCTATGCTCAGGGAAGTTGCCTGACAAAACAAATTATCAGTAGATTTGGGAGGCTTGGACGAGCTTGAAGCACTTGTTGAACCACAGCATGCTTCTGTCTTTGCCTCAGTTTTCTGCATGAAAAACAAGAATTATGTCTGATGTATTTTAGCAGGATGTTCAGAGTACTTTCTGAGGACAGAAAATTATGTGGGTACTACTGTTACCTAAGTGATGTGGTGTGTTCAAGATAAGCAGTGTTGTCAGCTGTTCTTGGCAAAATCACTGAGGTTATGATGAGTGAAATTTTTAACTCAGTCTTGTGTTTTTTTAAGTCACAGAAGTGGCCTGTATCAGGCATATTCTAACATGTCAGAATGAATGTGTGAAATACGAAGCTGCTGAAAAGAAATGTGAGGGGAAAACAGGTTAAAGTGATTGTAAAGGGAGAACATTTTTTGTTCTGCAGTAGATAGCTTGTAAAATTTGAAAAAAAAAAAAAGGGAGAAAAGGGATGAGTGCAAGTGTCCCCTTAAGAGCTGCTGTGTCAAATCTGAAGAATGATTTGAATTCAGTCATCAAAGTGTGAAATGGAGGGATTTTAGTTCTGTTTTAAATTATGCATCTCAAATGAACCTTAGCTGCAGAGTCTCTGCTGACGCCCCCGTAATGACACATTATTGGTACTAATGGCTTCTGTGTGACTTGAGATACAAACAGACATCCTAGACAGAAACATTTCGGCTTTGAACTAAGTAAGACCCACAGCATTTCCACCTTGGGTTTCTAGTGACAAAGCCCTACTCTCCTGGTGGCTGTTGCTCATGAGCTTGCTTGTGTGTTTTCCAGCTTCCATGCACTGCTTCTCATCCTGGCATGCAAGGGCGTCTGAGTGAAAGCTCGCTTTGCAGGCATGGAAGAGCAAGAGAGCAATAAATCTAGAGTGAGTGTGGAGCTTGTCCAGGCATGGAGCATTGTAGGGAGCCAGGACAAAGACTGGGTTGTGGGCAGTGGACAGGGAGGAGGAACTTCCATGAGATGATAATCTTGGGAGGAAAAGAACCCAAAATAGTGAGGGAAGTGGAGAAGAGATGCCAGGACTTAAGGAGGAAGTTGCTAAGTAAGTGAGGTGTGGATTAATAAATAATGTAAGCAGTAGTGGCTTGTTAACCCTTTATTATGCCCTGCTGATACGGAAAAGGACAGTAATTGTGGAGCTGTGTATACTTAAGCCTCCCTTCTGGAGCTCACCATCATAATCTGAAAAACTCCACCTCTACCCAGAATTTCACTCATGGGTTTTGCAGCTTGCTTTGTGCTACTGATGTCTCTCCTGGGACAGGAATGATTGTTACTACTTACACATAGCTACTGGGTGTGTGCAGCCTGAACATGGCAATGAATGAGTGAGAATGGCATAATGCTGTGTACAGAAAATGCACCGAATTTTGCATGTTGGTGAAAAAGGAGGAGTGGCTCAGCAAGGCAGACTCAGAATTTAGACCCTGGCTTCTCTTTGCGAAGATACTCACTAGCTTATTGTTTTATCCTCATTTTTTCAGTAGGATGTCAAGATGTGGGATTGCCTCCCCTTTCATGCTGCAACTCGGGATTTTGCTTATTGGCTGTGGCAGGAGTGGTGGAGAGGGGCTCCTGCCCTGTGATTATGTCGTGTGGTCTGTTACAGACTGTGCAACATTGCCTGACTTTCTGCATGGGTTTGCACTCAGCAGAGATGTGCTGGGGAGTAAGTAGTCTTGTATTCTGAATCCAAGGCAGGACAGTACTTGAGTATGTAGAATCAAATACAAGAAGGTATTCAGATGCCTCCTTTGTATTCCACAAAGGAACCACATTCCTGAACTGGGACCTAAGATTTATTTATCTTTTTAAGTGGATATGCTATACATCGCATTCACTAATGCATTAGAGATACTGCATGAATAATTAAAACACCATTTAGGGTTTACTAAACTATTGTTTAGTAATAGAACAGAATGTATTTTATCTTTTTTCTTTTCTGTTCATTTTTGTTGATTGATGAATTTATTGATTTCTTCTACTAATTTAGAGTAGGTATCCTAAACATTATTGCAAATTAACAAGGCTTTGCTTTATGTTAATAAACTGAGAGTGCTAATGGAATGAAAGTCAGAATTCAATAATAAAGGTCTGAAAAATTGAGGCCAGAACACATATCTAGTATTTCACATCAAGTGGGTTTGTAAAATATTACAGCCTTTGTTTGTCCTAATTGTTAATTCAGAAAAGTATTCATTTGATGTTCATTATAAATAGCCTAATAGCACATTTGAAAAAAAAAACAACGGAAAATAAAGGCAATAACCTACCTCAAATTTTTCCATTGTATTTGTAGTTAACCATAGGCTGGTTGCAGTCAGTGGGAATGTGTTGTGTGAACTGGAGGGAAGAACTTCACTGTTGAAGAGACAGCAGTCCTTCTGAAACCATGAATGAGAAAAATAATAAACTTCTGAAACTGAGACCTGAAAAACAAAGACAGGTGTGATCTGAGAACCTGAATTAAGAATTGTATTAAATTTCACATGCTTGTGCACATATTTCTTAGCTCACATTTCTGATTTACGTCTTTGACTTTTCCTTATTATTTACATTTAACTCATTAACCTGTTTTCTCATCTTCCGTACCTTCAGAAATACCTGATTTATGAATATGCTAGAATGTATGTTGAATATGAACATTTAACAATTGTTAGGTCAGTGTTGTTATGATCCTTTTTCAGGGCCATGTTTCTCTGTTTTCAGCGAAGATGGACAATTTGTCATAACACTTGAGTTAATATAAAGTATTTTGCTTGGTACTGTTGTTTTAGCCATGATTGGAATATGTGTTTTCCTGTGTATTTTTGAATCCAGTTTTGGATGCAGTAATATGGTGACTAGTACTGAATGACACTTAATCCATTGGGTGTGTTATCTTCTGAGTGTGACATGTCATGCTTGTCCGATGGCATGCATTGACCATACATTGACCTTGTGCATCTTGCTGTGTCCTCTGAGTTTATTTGTCACTGTACATATTATTAACATCACAGGAATTGTAATTGATGAGAAAAAGAGCATAAAATACAGTGGGAGACTGGGATGCATTTATTTTTTGTCTTTATTGTTTGGTTTGGATATGGTGTGAGTTGGGTGTGTTTCATGGTTTGCTTTTTTTTTTTCAACTGAGTGTTGCTTCTTTCCCACTATGAGCAATAGGAAGGGAGCAGTGCTGTCAATCAAGGCCTCCGCTCATCCCCACAAGGTTTGTGCTAAATAGCAATACGTACTTCTTACCTAGCATTTTTCCAAGGCTTTGCAAGCAGGAGCTCAGCCATTGTAGTGTACAGCAGCTCTTTTACAGCACGTGTGCCATCCCAAAATAGCGTTTTTTTGGCGTTACCCCATGCATTGCTTATGCTGTTGGTTGCCTCTGTTGAGAGGCAAGAGCTGGGCCATCAGAGGCTTGTGCTGCTGCCTGCCAGCTACTGGCAATGTCCAAACTTTGCTGGGGAGAAAAAGCTGGTCTGTGTCTAGATACATCCACTCATGAGGCTAGGTTTTAGCCCTGGTTCTAAGGAAGAGTTGCTGCTCCAGGCTTAATTTGAGGTGCCTTACTATGTTGCTGTAATACAAAATGAACTATAGAAACTGGCTGCTGCACAGGGGGACGTAGAATAGCTGTCTGAATTTGGAAAAAGCTGTATAAAATAGTTCCACTTACTGTTGTTACATGTAACACCTACAATGACTATAAATGAAGCCTACTAGAGGGGGAAAAATCATATTATTTCGGTTAGTTTACTTCGTGCGTATTTGACAGCCCTCTGTGTATAGTCAGTTACATAATTTCCTGGGATAGTCAGATTTCTCTTTATTTGTGTGGCTCTTTCAGCAAGAGGGGAAAGAAAATACATTAAGAATCAGAAAATGTGGCTGTAAAGCCAGGAAAAATTGTCAGCAACCTCAAGAAGAGATCTAAGTGTGTGGACCTGCTTTTGACTCATCTTCCAAAAGCAGCTCAATTATAGAATAGTGGTGCCCTTTTGGGCTACATTTCAAGACTATATGATTGTACTCAGACAGGAATTACAAGGATCGATAGCAAGCCCAACGCATCCTTTCTTTTCATGACAGGTTTGCTGATTGCCACCAGAGCAAAATAGCATGCTGGTCAGCATAAACACCAGAAGCAGTGATCATGGATTTTTGTCTCCATCATAGCATGTGTTTAGGGTTATTCTGTTTGCTGTCGTGGGTTTGCACCCATAGCCCATGGGGAAGGAGAGTTGTTTTCTCCGTTCACCTTCCCTGTCTTGCTTTTATGCTTCCACCTTGAACTAGGGCTAGGCTTTTGGTGCCTGTCCAGAGATAGAGCAGGGCAGGGGAGCATGCTAACCAGAAAGATAAGAGAGCAGGTAGTTTTGAGATACCAGTGGTTTACAAGGTGCATATTTTTCTGCATATCCTGCTGAGGAACTAATGGGGAGTAAGGTATTCGCTGGGTGTATGTTGAGAGCCTTTCTGCTTTGGGGCTGTGGTGGAGCTGAGCGAAGGGTCCTTTTTCCTCAAGGGAAGGCCCTGTGCTTTTGTTGTGTTCTGGCAGCAGCCTGACATGGCAGTGAGTCAGTAAGATGTGTGCATAGTATTGGGGTTTTTTCATCTGCCTTCCTCTCTTAGCTGAAGCTCTGTGACTTTTTAACCTGCTGTCTGTAGGCCACTGTTTTACAAGCTCATTAAGGTGGCAGGGATGGCGATAGCAGCGGTCCTGCCCACCCCCCCTTGGGTGCTCATCAGATGACTTCCTTATGCTGACATAAGCGTTGTGTAGTCATGCTCTGAGCCAGGTCTGGGAAAAGATCCAAGTGAAAAATAATCCCTAAAAAAAAAAAGGTATGTTTTCAGCAGGATCTGTTCCTGGATCTATCTCACCATCATTCTCACACCAGCCTGGAAAGCATGAGGGTTTGTACTGGCACAGGGAGAGGTGGGGATGAGCAGCCAGGGGGAGGTGGTCAGGGGTGCTGCTGGCAGCGGGGATGCTGCCTGCTCCCATGGCGTCAGCCTGAGGAGATGGAGCTCTCACGAGTGTGCTGCCTGTCTTTCCTCAAGTCTATTGGCCTGGTTGCACTTCCAGTAACTTCCAAAGCTGCGAGGCAGTTTTGGCCAGTTGTGCCTGAAAAGCAGCATTTGAAGGTTGTGAACACCCCCTGAGCTCAGCAAGGCATGGTGGCTGGTAGACAGACACAAATCAACTCTCCCCTGTGATAAACAGCTGTCAGCTGGGGCTTGGCTGCTCACCTCATCAGGCCTCCTCATGAAGCACAGTCCTCCAGTCTCAGTTTGGGTTGAGTTGTGTCCATTTTGCAGGGGGTCGACTGTTGAACAGCTGACGGGAGAAGAGTGCAAAGTGTTCCTGGGAGTGACTGTTCATTTCAAGGGGCAGGAACAGTTCACCTCCTGGGTCCTGACTGCCTGGGGGTGCGCTTTCCAGTTGTGGGGTGGTTTTCATTTTCTGTGTTGCTTTTTTTTCATTTCTTCTAGGAATCAAAATTTCTGGAAGCTGTGGAAGTTGGGAGGCAAGACTCCCTTCAGTTTTTTGTTTGGGTGGCCAACTATTTAAACCCTGAAATCAGGTCTTTCTAGCCCTACCTCTATGTAGCTTACCTTAACTCCCGGTGGCATCTCTGTGCCCTGGTAGGTCCAGCTTCCGTCCCCACAGAGCTGCACTCCTCTTTGGCCAGTGTGCCCAGGTTTCACCTGCCCAGCCTGCCCTGCTGCATTGGCAGCCCTACTCTGCACCACCACCAAGGAGCTAATATGAAGGCACACGTTGTGGCTTCCTGCTGTTTTGCTTTGTAACCAGTCCACTGGTAAATATAGCTGGTGTGTGGTTATAAATTCATTCTCTCATTATGGGCGGTTGTTGTGTAATCATTATGTAGAAATTGGGACTGACGATTGTTGCGGATGGTTTAGGGTTTTTTTGTTGTTTATTTATTTATTTTTGTGCTTGACATGCTCCACAGTGGGAATAACAGGCTTTTGTTTCTACCCTAACTAACACAGGGTCACAAGCAGGTGTTGGAATTCAGGGTGGGCACAGGCATTGTCTCACAGGCTGATGACTTTCATGTGGCTCCCTTTGCCCAGCTACATGGGTACAGCAAGGCAAATCAAGACCTGTGCTATTCAGGCACCTAACTCAGTGGGCAGACATGCTGTCCCTCCCTGCAGGCTTGGTATACACACTGTATACATGTGTTTATTCTGAGATAAACCCCTCCTGCCTCTTGGGAGGTATTCGTGGTATTCTTCCTGTTATCTCTGGCTGCTTTCAGTCCTGTTCTTTGGGCAGAGTCCTGCAGGTACTGCTGCCTGGCCAAGGCTGTAGGCTCCGGGTCTCTGCCCCTAGCAGAAGTGCTCAGGTTCTGCTCTACAGAGGTCTTCCCTTCAGGTGGGGTGCCTCCTACAATCCGTCCCTCCCTCTGGATGTGGAATTAAAATAAGGGGGTGTGTGGGGGGTGTGTGTGTGTTGAGCCCTCCCACCATTCCTTTATTTAAAATTCCAGTCTTGCAGATCCAGAACATCACTGCTTGTCCCTGCTGCGTTCTCATTTTCCTCCGATCCCTCCTTTAATCCTTACGTTCTCCCCTGCACTGTGTTTGCAGGCCATATGTACCCTGTGAACTGTGACGGAGCTGTGCCAAAAGGAAGCCTTCCTGTCCTCCCTTCCTCCCGTCGTGGGGCTGCTCTTCAGTAATTGTGTTAGTATACAATGCGGAGCAAACCCAGCAGCGAAGTTTATGGGTGTCTGTAAACTTCCTGAGAGCTTCAGAAATACTTGTGCTTGGTCTTTGCTTCTGCTCTTTAAACCCGTAGCAGCAGCTCCTGGAGTCCAGAATGGCCACGCCTGCTCTGGGAGGTGTTTGTTACCCGAATTTACCTACCGCTTTCCTGGCGAGGCTCAGGGGATGGCTGAAGCCACTGGCAGGGTGCCATGGCTCAGCCAGGGCCCTCTGGACGGAGGAGGTGGAGCTGCTGTCGTTGTGTCAGGGCAGTCAGCAGAAGCAAGAGGGGGAATAAGCGGCTTCTGGAGCATGCTGTAATAGGACAGACCTTTTAGCTGTGTTCCCTGGGAGAGGCAGCAGCTTCCCTGCTGCCCGCTGATGGGAGTGGGAAAAGTAAAACTTGTCCTGTTAAACAAAAAGTGGAAGAATTACTTGTGATTGTTCATGAGCTGTGAAGAGGGGTATGCTGCTGGGCCAGCATCCTCTCACACCTGCCGTGCAGGGGGCTAGCAAAAAGTTAATTCAGAGGGATCACTGTCATGTTGGGCTTCAGTTTTCAAAGGGGATATCTTCCATCAAGAAGAGTGATAGGTGCCTTTTGGGTCCCTTCCCATTCAGCTTCTGAGAAGTATCTTTGCGTTAAAGCAGGTTTCTGACCTCATTTCTCAAAGGAGTTTTAAATGGTGAGGAATAGGAGCATTAATTAGTGCCTCATTAAGTACTTGTAGTCAAGTATGATAATTTTCTTGAAAGGATAATGTATTAGATGAATAAAAATACTCTCCATTAAAAAATGAATACAAAGTCATTTTAAACTACAAAGATTATTGTACATTTCTGAAAAATTAATGTGATTAAAGCAAAATATATTTAATAAATTAAAAAGACCCTGTTAGGCTGTTTAACTTGTTGGTCTCTAATTAATTATTCTCTATCTGGTGCTTCAGGACTTCAACCTTACCTGCAGGAACAGGAAGTAATTTTTTCGCCCACTTCATTTTTTGGCTTGTAATTACTAGGTTTGAGTTGTGGGTGTGGTGATTTTATATTTATTTTCTCTGTAATTTTGTTTCTTTTTTTTTCTCAGAGTTTGGTCACTATGAAAGGTCAGACCCTAGACAGAGTAGAGTGGTGATCAGAAATGGTATGGAAATTTCCTTGCTGGCTTTGATTAATGGCACTTACTCAGTTTGTGATTTCTAGATTTGGAGCTGAGAAGTGTTATATTCAAGGATATTTCCTCCTGTCCCTTTTTTCTATAACATGTTACGGTCGTTATGTGCTAGGATCATATAAACTTCCTTTAATTCCTTCATATGACTTCACACAACTTAAATTAATTTTTTCCACACATAGTTTGACCCTTCAGTTGGTTTTGAATTAGGTATTTCCTTAACTCTCAACTGAGCTGCTTCACATTCAGCTACTTAATGAATTTCTCTGTATGTTGCAGAAAAGAAAGTAAATGGTTGGAGCTGGAGACATAACTCAGATACATGAGTTTGCCATAGTCACTGACGAAGTTTGTGTGTTTATTTAGGAAAGTCATAACCCACAATAAGAAAGTTCAGTTGAAAATGGTGTGTGGATACCAGGTTTACGGCAGCTTACTTAAAAAAGTTTGGGGTTTGTGGCATTAGGAATGAAGACATTTCCTTGCCAGTGTCATCACAAACATTGCAAGTGTTGCATCCCCTGTTGTTTGGCATCTTGTTCCCTTGGTAGGAATATCTACAGGGCAGATACCTGATACCCAGAGACTTGTTCCTCATAGCAGGTCTGCAATATATATTCAGAGAATGCTAGCAGTTCCCAAGGTTTATTAGTTGACTTTTTTTATGGTTTAGGTACCTGAGATCCATATGAGCTTTTGAAAATATTAGTAGAAGTTGTCCAACAGGCTAAAATCTGGGAATTTGGGTACCATACCATGCTCTCTCAGTTGCCTTCTGTATACTCAGGCTATTTGATGATTATGACTGCTGATTTTCTTCCATCGCAAGATATATCTTTAAGTATTCTCCAGGTCTAAGCAGACAGCCTTTGCATCTAGTATTTTTATTTCAGTTTTGCTGCTTTTGCTCTATTGCAGCTTTTCCAAGTTTAGGTGACTGGGGTGATAGCTACTGCCTTGCAGTGATAGCTGCCTTGATTTGTGTTGCATCTAAAGGTGATTCTCTCAGCAGATCCGTTACAGGCACAATGCCTTGAACAGCCATCTCATTCGGGCAGTGTATGTGCAAGAAAAATTTTTCTTGTATTTGGGACACTTGCAGAGTCTGCAGTAGCCGGATAATTGGCTATTGAAGGTTTTGAGGCATCTGTCTTTTTTGCTTGAAAAGATGGTGGTGGCCAGGGCTTCTTGGCGGTATATTAAAATAGCTGCAGTAGATAGCTCAAGAGTTCAAGGAGCCTATCATCTGTGTGGAGCAGTGCTCCTGTACATTTATGTGAGCTCTGTTGTTATTATACGAAGTTCCTCCCAAGATGAATGGTCTGTGGTCCCATGGTGTTCCAATGCGTGATTATTAGTCTTTTCTGGTCTTAAATGAGACCAAAGCTACCCATTGACTTACCTTGAAAATCCCGTTAGTGCAAATGATCTCATTTTCAAAACCACCTTCTAAGGTTACAAGTCTAATGTAAGCACCCAACTGGCTGTGGTTGTGCTTGCACTAGAGCTGCTGTAATGACACCCCCAGGTGTAACCATGTAGATGTGCCTGTGCTAAATCCATTTTGCATGGCTCTCAATGTGCCACTTACATCCCCTTGTTGTTTGTGCATGTTTTCCCCACCTCTCGCGGAGGACACAATCAGGCTACTGTATTTTATTATTTATTTTAATTGTGATATTGCAGCTATAACTCTGTTAAAAATTGTAAGGGCATAACAAAGAACAGATCTGGCCCATGCTGCTGTTAACTTTTTCTTAGCATTTCCCTGGAATTCTAGCTGACTTTGTGCCTTAACACGAATAAGTGTTATTTGCAAGGAGCTCTGTTCAAGGTAGCAAATTATTGTGGCAATGTGTGAGACTAACTGTACCGGAGAATAAAGAGCAGTGCAGCATTTATGATGATAAAATAATTTCAGGTCATGTCTTTTCTTTCTTTGTGTAGTTTTTCTTTTATTACTGTTGCTGAAATGGCTCTTGCAGCGCAGGTGAGAAAACCAGACTGAACCTCCTGTTTTTTTGTTGGGCTCCCAGCTGGAAACCCCTCCCTCGATTTTCCATTGATAAAAGTGTCACAAAGGGAATCTAGAGCAGAGGAATAGGCGGAAATAGAACAATATGAAGTTTTGGGCTTGAATCACAAGAAGAGTTAACTAATGTAGATACAGTACCGGACAAGCTGCTGCTCCTTTTATGAGCAAGTTCATTTAAGTGTGGTCTTTGCATTCGTGACTGCCGTCAAAGCCATGTAACAAATCAGCTATTTATTGTCTTTACTGCAGAGGCTCTTTAAAAGAATATTGCAGAGCATTTTCCTCTCTTCCTTTCTACGGACCGCTTTATCTAACCTTCAAGAATTCAGAGTCGCAACAGGGGCCAAAAAACCTCCCATACAAGAATGCTTTTATTGTTAATTTATAAAATACGTCTTTCACTAATAAAATAAAGGTGTGACATTTATAGAGCTCTGATAAGAAGCACAGCAGTAGAAAAGGCCCAGGTCTCCTACTGTTCAAATTAAGGGCAGTTGATTTCAATGAGAGAAGAAGCAGGCTGGCTAGATGCACAGGTTGACACACCCAATCAGGTGTTCCCATAATGCTTGAAAAACTTCCAAGAATATTTTGCAAGTATTGAGAATTAACTTCATAGAGGACTTCTTTCAGTTAAGTTGCTGAGGTTACTTCGTGCTCCTTCAGAGTGTTTGGAGGGGAAAAATGACTTGGGTTTAGTTCCATTAGGTGGTTATGGGTATGCTTTTTCTATACTTTCTTAGTATTTTATGCCTAAAAGAGCAGCTTCTCCATTGCTGCTGTGCTTGACCTTCCATCCGTCAGGGTGGAGGAGCTGACTGATGCTTGCCGAAGTGTCTGTGTGGTCAACCTCTCGCCAACCAGTGTAGGTGTGTCTGCATGCAGTGGTGTTGAGGAAGGGGCTTGGAAGCACCTGTACATGACAACTGATACATTCCTCATCATGTTGGGTGCTGCAGGGAATATGATGGTCTGTGACCCAGAAAGCTTGATCCTGAGCAAGGCAGTGATCTGCTTTCTGTAGCTGCAGTAGGAACAGCAGATGCTCAGCTCCTTAGATCAGTTCACAGTGTCATGCTTGTTTCAGACTTTTTAGACCTCTTAAGCTTTACTGTGAAACACTGTGGTTGTCCTCTTGGCGTACCTTCCTGTGCAAAAGACTAAGTGCTACTCTTCTCTTCCCCTCCTGTTCTCCTTCTCCAATTTTTCCCCCTTTCCCTTTTCCTGTCTTTCTTAAATTTGCCAAAATGCCACAGCGCCACACACTGAAGTCTGTTTCCTAGTTCTTACAGCTTATTGGGATGAGGTAACAAGAATGCACACAACTATCGGAAGTATGGCATGATAGTATAGCATGAATCTGTTAAGTGTGATATAGTTGGCTTGTCTGTTATTGCGAGGGTATAAAGGAAAATATGCAAAATAGTAAGTGATCAAGAAGGAAAACTGGAAGTAGCGTTTGGATTTAATGGACATTTTCAATCTCTTCATCTGACCCTATAAAAAACCGAGCTATTGTATTTTGTGC
Source organism: Psittacula echo (assembly GCF_963264785.1). Taxonomy (NCBI): domain Eukaryota; kingdom Metazoa; phylum Chordata; class Aves; order Psittaciformes; family Psittacidae; genus Psittacula; species Psittacula echo. Next base: position 67,172,829 of record NC_137737.1, on the reverse strand, counting down.
TGTTTTTTCTCATTAATGTTTTATTGGGCCATCCTTCCTTTAAACAAAAAAAAAAAAAAAAAAAAAAAAGGAAATGCAAGAGGAAAAAATACTTTTAGCTGAAAATGAGTAAGAATAAATCATGGCATGCTACCTTAATAATACTGTTAAACACTTGCTTTCCAATGAAACAGACTGAAACCTAGGAGGAGTGGCTGATTGCTTTAAATGCTACAATTTGTCTAGCATTTTGACTGTGCAGGAGTTTTTTTTTCTTGTCAGCACAGGGAAATAAGAGTCGGTAAATCTGGTTTCTAATTGCTGCCACTCTGCCCAACATGCTATTTCCATGCAGGGGAATGGATTTTTCATGCCTATGCCTTATTTCATCATAATGAAAATACATGAGAGGCAAAATGTGGCCTTGCCAAAGATATGTACTCTGTGTATGAGTAAATGTGGCAACACAGGCTATTTATTTTGATCGCTGTTTTGTGTAATATGCAGTAACCACATGCAAATACCACATACAGCAGAGGAAAATGCTAAAAGCCAATTCTTACTAGTTACTAAATGAGATACTTGTTGGTGAATGATTACAAATAAAGCTACCCCACATTGTTCTTAAGAGACTCAAATTTGGAAAAGGCATGTTATCTGTATTAGTGGGCAGAGCATCCACTGAATCAGTGTTTTGGTTTAAGAAAAGGTTGCCAGACATCGAAGGGAGGGGAAGCTGTATTGCTTTTTTAGTATTGGTGCCAGAGAAGCAGAATAAGGTAACAGAGGAAGGGGGTAACATTCTGAAGGTGAATTTTTTGTTTTCTTTTTTAATGTTACATAAAAACAGTAGATGTTTATCAGAAATTACAGCAATTTAGTTGAGTGTTATGCTTTGGACAGTCGTAACACTAATAGGATGGAAGCAGCATGAGCAGTAGCTACAATTATAGCTGCAGTTACTGAGAGAAATCCATGTTCTGTTACTTGAATGCAGCATTCACTGTCTGCCTGAAAGGCAGCAGTATCTTAAACAGGCAAGGGAGGAAAGTTGTCCTCTTTATTTTATTGTCCACATGCGTTTTTTGAGAGCTTGTGTGCATGATTCATTGAAGAGGTCAAATTCAGTCCTTCCCTTGCACCCAAAGCAGTTTAAAGTCTTTAAAAAGAGAGTAAGTATGCATTAAAAATGTATATATGTAAAAAAGCACTGGTATGAGAGCAAAATGAAACTGCTGAGTTTGTTTTCCTTGTAGCCCACTAAAACTTACAGGTCTGCACAAATTATTCAAAGGATAATTTCACTTACGTTTGTCATTACATCTGGTAGTATTGTGAGCTCTTATTTGCTTCCTTTCAGTGATGTGCCAACAAACAGATTACTTTTCTTTGTAGGTGTGATTGAATTTTATTCATTAGAGAGATTACAACACAGGACTAGTTGTCCCTTTAAAGCACTGGCATTTAAGCTGTTTGTAAGAAATGTGTTCATGCTTTGGATAGAGATCACTTGATGCCTGTGTTAGTCAAATTAGGGCTGAAGCCATGGAAATTTTGACTTTTCACTCACTTCATGAATCCTGGCAATTTAGTATGTATGGTAGGCACCTCACTGCAGTTTCCAAATGTAATCAGATGGTGTGCTCGGGAACACCAGAACATAAAAAGGTATTATTAATGCGGGTTTTGTCTCCTGTATCTTATAAATGGAGGCAGGTGTATGGCTGATATAAAATGGCATATTCCCATCAAGTAAAGTTACACCAAGAGAGGCAGAATGGGAATCTGTTTTCCTGGCCACTACTTCTAAAGAAAATGCTGGAAACAGCTTCTGTAGTTGTCTTTGTATGTGTGTTTCTTCTGTTCTCTTATACTGTCTCTGTAGCAAAAGGTGTTCTCCAGCCATTCTTTTTTTTTTTTCCAGGTGACCAAACACTTTCCAGCAGGTCTCACCCTCTTCCCTTTCTCCAAATGCTTTTTATTTCCATTTTTCCCATTTTCCAATTTTGACTACAAGTATTACTTCTCCCTTCCCTGCATATCCAGTTATAGCAGTGGGATAGGATGTCTTTACTCCTCTCCTTTCCTGCCTTTCACCCCTCGGGATTCACACGTCCTTAGGAACTGCTTGAACTCAAGGTCAAATTACATATTCATACACATGATGCAAAAAGCCCAACAGAATAGAATGGCTCCATGAGAGTGTTAGTTACATTCTATAGTGCAGAGTGAGGGAAGGAGTTGGTGCAGCTTGTGCTAGGGTTTGCTGCGTGACTAGATAGATGCTTTGGAAATCCTGCTGTTTGGGCCTGCAGCGTATTTCTCTCTGGACTTCCAGTGGGTAACATTGCACCAGATTGGATTAGCTGTTCCCATTCAAAATGTGAAATTTGTGTTGCTTAATTTTCAATGAGGAAGTAATGTGATAGTAAAATTGTTCTGTAAAAGGTCATACACTGTTTTACTTCAGTTTGTGAGGCTGAGACAGAAGGAAATGATCAAAAACACTCAATGCTCATTATTTATTAATTGAGTTCTGGCAGAGCCTTGCTGCATTCTGGCTTTTTTGTTTGTTTCTTTGTTTACAAACAAAAAGAAAGCACAGTTCACAAAAAAAGAAAAGGGAAATTTGTGAAGGAAGATTTCTGACAAGGAAGAGATGGCATTTGGGAGTGTTTGAGGGGAGGTGCCTTGGAATACTTGAGAGGGCAACTGGGCTTCGCAGTGTCACCCTCTCTCAGTGTTGCTCCTGAAAGAGAATACTTTAGAGAATAGCAGACCATGAACCTTAGATACAGGCATGGTGGCTTACCAGAAAATATTTATCCTGTAAGTTCTGTGGTGGGGATATTTTAAGTGCTTGTTCTTTGCTGTTCCTATGGGTTTACTTTTTAAAAAAAGTTGTAAGTGCTTCTTCTCTTCTTTTGTATCCCTTCTTTGTTTCTCTACATATTCAGGTAAAGAACAGTACACTGAAATAATTTAATCTTTCTTTACTAACTGTGGTTTCTTGATTTAAAAAGTCCCAAAGCTGCTCAGAGCTCAGTCTTTTGTTCTGCAGTGAGTCCTGTGAGGACAGACCCTCTCGTAGATGCTGTGGCCTGTATTGGAGCTCTCTCGAAGCCTGAGTTGTGAAGTTTACACTGATGAAAGGTCTGAAGACTTTAGCTGCTGATTTTTTTCCCCGGTCCTCTGGATTTAAAATCAAGCAAATATAAGTGTTTTTTTCCCCCAGGAATAGCTAAAACCACATTTCTGATCAGCATAACCCTTTTGCCAAATTTTCAGGCTTGCTCCAGAGTCTGAAGCCATTTTAATATTTCAAAGAATTATTACCAGCAGCAGCAGCAGAAGTGAATTTAACACAGTCAAAGCTGCATATTTTTTTGCTTATTTTCTTTCTCTGAGATGGCTGAATTTTATTTGCTGAAACTTTCTCACAGAAGATCAGTCTGAGGCAGATGTTGGCATGGAAGATTCTAATTAAAATATTTGCCAGAGTTGTAAAGAGCTAAGCCCAAGGCTTTTGAGGAAGAGTATCGAATAGTCTTAAGTGTCGTGGTTACTATGAGAATAATTTTGTTTGGGCTGCTGTTCTAAAGGTGTTGTCTTCAGGTAGAAGCATCTTCAGTGCCATAGTCCCTGTCCTCAAGACAACCATTTCTCTGCCTTTCACTTTCCTCTGCTGCTGTTCTGTGGAGTGGTAAAAAAAAAATTGATCAAGGACATAATTCTTTTCAGGTCACTTAAATCCACATTGTTTCAGCTCTCCTTTCCCTGTCTGCTTCTTCAGCTTCACAAATATTTCTTTCCTCTTTTTGGATTAGAGGTGGAACCTAAAAGGCAAAACATGCAGTGAGGCCCTTTGGACTTCGTCATGCTGAAACAGGTTGCTCCATCCCTGGCAGAGTTCAAGGAAAGGTTGTGCAGAGCCTTGGGTTACATGGTCTAGTGTGAGGTCCCCCTGGCCGTGGCAGGAGGCTTGGAAGTAGATGATCTTAAGGTGCTTTCCAACCCAAACTATTTTATGATTCTGTGCTCTGGCCCTGTCCTCATCAGTTGAGCCCCAGGGTTTCTTCAGCTTAGTGCTTCCTCAAAAAGTCCAGGAAGTTCTTGTCATCTGGTGGAACTCCTGCTGCTTTGCTCTGCTTTTACCACATCAGTGCTTTTCAGAAGTATCGATACCCAACAGGGGTCTGCTTGCAGTTGCTCTTGCTCAGCTAAGTGACTGTGGTGGCTCTTCTTAGACCATGTCAAAAACACTGAGCCTCCTGTTTTCCAGGTTATGCATCAAGGTCCTGTTGTCTCCAGGCTAGTTCCTACTTCTGGGTAAAACTGGTGTGCTTAGCTCTCACCACTGGATTTCCGTGGGGAGGCAGCTCTGGCATGGGTGTAAGGAGGAAAGACAGTACATTCCAGCCAGGCCCTGTGGTTGGGAACCAGGACCTGGGAGGTGCCATGGGGTGCACCCATATTTGGACACCACCTTGTTGATTTTGGCAGCATAACCAGTTGGGATGCAGAAAACGTTTGCTCATCTGGGTCTCCTGAAGAGAACAAGCAGGGCTTCAGTTTCAGGGTCTGGCTTACAGCATGTCTAGGAAATTGGTCAGGGCAAGGCTATCGAAACTACTTGCAGACATGCAAGATCCCAGCTTTCCCTGACTGTGAGCTGGCTCCCTGAAGCACTGCTGAAAATCCCCCTCATTGTTCCTCTCTGCTCAAATCTTCCCCAGTTGAAGCTGGGTGTAATATTTGTATACCTTGCTGGTTGTTCAGGCTAAATTAATATTTGTAGAGCACACTGTGTTCTCCGTATTGAAAGGGCTACATGGAACTGCCGCTGCTTCTAGGCAGTTACATCCTATTCTTGAATGTTGTACATGTCCTTAACCAGGACAGACAAGACTTATTGCATTTGTTTGGAAAAACCCTGTTGGTCCCCCTGTATATGTGTGAATGCATTTTTTTGCATAGGTGCTGTGCTTATAGTAAAGCAGAAAATCTCTTCAGTTGAAGTAGTCCTGTTTCCAAGGTTGGTGTTTGTGTTTGTTTGCCATTTGTTGTTCTGGTTGCCATTGCATTGCATGCTGGGGAGGGTGAATATATGTAGTTTTCTTAAGGTCTTTCCCTGCTTATAGAAACCTTCAAGTGCATGCATAAATCTTCTAGCAATGCTTTTTCTTAAGCTGAGAACATAAATAGAGCAGATAATTGTCTGGTAAAGCTGATTGGTATTCCTTAAATCTTGATCTCATCCCTTGCTTATTCACACATCATCTGCACAGAAGATATTTCTGCCGTCTTCTGAACTCCGTTTCACAGACAGAGTGACAGTTCACATACACAGGAACAGTCCAGCGAGATGTTAAAAAATAATGATTCTATAAATCTTTGAAAAACCAAATTAGGATATTAAATGAAATCTGGGAGGGGGGGAATAAATCTGCAAAAATAATTAAGTCAAGCTAGTAAACATTTTTCTGGTCATAGATTATCAAAATTCTCTGAAGCACGTGAAAAAGGGTGATTTCTCTAAAGGTCCAGGTCGCAGAGCATCTGCTGGAGGTGACAGCATGAGGAAAAATAGAACCAGCCATGGCATCAGTTCCATTGCACGGTTAGCATCACGGCCCACGAGAGCAGAGCAGCACGGTCTCCTGCAGGAAAACCTGGCGCTTGTAGCTCGTAACAGCCAGGGTTCTGCTTGTTGAGTCACTCTGCCGTAAATCCTGAGCAGCTCCATTGAAACAGAGGGAATTACTTCAGATTTATGCTAGTTTTGATGAAAAGAGGCTTTCTGCTGAATGGATCTGGGCAGCCACTCGCCAGGTGGAAGGGAAAGAAGTGACTCAGCGTTCAGCAGTTGTTGCTGATTGCTGCTGGCTTTTGCCAAGTGCACAGTCACAGATTTCCCTTTTTGGTTTTTAATTCTCCTTCTTCTTTTCCCTGCCCCCCTCCTTTTTTCCTTGGGTGAGTGGCTGCTTTGTGCACTCTGCAGAAAAGAGGACTTAATTTCTGATGCAAGAGGGATGCAGAGGGGAACAGACCAGCCTGAGTCCTTGTTGTTAGCAAGGAACTTGTGGAGGGGCAGACCACCCTTGCTAGGAGCAATCAGTGCTTTGTTTCTGAGGTTTCAATATTGACTGCTGCTTCTTGCCCACAGGAGATGAACATTTATAAGAAGGATTTAGCTACATAGCTGGCCTCGTATTTCTGTCTGCACGATAATAACCGAGCTAAGGCCAGTGACAGCAGAGCTTCCCGTGAGTGTACACAAGGGAGGAAAGTGTGTAGCAGAGCAGGGTGAGATGCAGCTGGGTGCCACCTGAGCAGCTTCTTGCTTCCCCTCAGATTTGCTGCCACCCTTCTCTGCCTCCCCAGCAAGCTCACCTTCTCTGAGCTAACGGCAGTGACCATGACCTGCACCCAAAAAAACCCAAACGAAGCGGGCAGAAAAACCCCGTCGCTAGGTTCTAGGGCCATTTGCCGGTTGAGTAGATACTGAGGTTTATTTTGGACTACCCGGCAAGGGGACTCCAAGTTTAGAAATGGTGTTAAGTTATTGCAATGAAAAGTGGAATTAAAAAACTCTAAATGGGGAAGACAATAGCTTACTGTAGATCTTTGAAAAACATGGGCTGATGAACTGAAGCTCCCTGAATGTTTCAGCCCATCTGTCTTGTTAGTTTCTGTGTCTTAATCACGGATTTCATGAAGTGTCTAATTTTCCTTTTTTAGCTTTCTGTCTTCCTCTTGTACAAAAGTTAAGGCAGGGGAATCATCTGAGCTGGATTTACTTTTGCATCCAAGAGAAAAGCAGGCTATAAAAAGAATTGAGTGGTGTGTGTGTGCGCTGGGAAACCAAGTTTGTCTGCTTTGGGTTTTGGGGGCAAGATTTTCCCACCCTCACTTCTGATGCTGTGGTGGTTATCAGGAGAGGTGGGGAGCGCAAGTATAGGTGCATACCTGGTAACTGACAGTACTTTTAATTGTCTGGCTCTGATCTGTGGCTGTCTAAACAGCATGGGCTGGCTCTACTGAAGTCACCGGCAAAATTCCTTTGCTGTTGCTCCCACTGCTGCCACTATTCCTGGCAGCTGTTGAGATGTATTGGCAAATCTCTGCTCTCTCTTGCACCTCAGGAAGTCTGCAGTGAGTCTTTTGAACTGCAGAATTACTACCTATTTGTATCTGTGGAGGGAAAAGCACACCTCAACCAACAGAAACATTCCCCCCAAAGTCAGAGCATTTTTAATGACCTCTCAGGGGAGATGTGCATCTCCAGGTTCTTCTGTGTGAATCCATCATGTGGAGCCCACTCAGTTTCTAGCAACAGTGGAATTTTTTGCCACCCCCCGCCAGCACAGATAAGGCCATGTATATTTGCAGTGTACTATGCAGAAGACACTGATTGACATTAATTAGGAGTGGGTGGTGTGAAAGTGTAAAAATAAAATTCCTTTCTGTCAGGTTTACTATTAGAAGTGAAGTACACGGGTGTGACACTGGGTGCGTGTGAGTGTGCACGTGTGTGTGAAGTGGAGGGTGTCTATTCAGCGTTTAGAACAATAGTGGGAGTGAAGCACTACAGGCTTAAATGTCTATAAAAGTCTAGGATTTGCAGCCTTTTTCTTGCGAGCTGCGAGCTGCTCACTGAAACGTGCTTCAAATTGTTTCTTTTCAGTTCTGAGTTCAAAATGCGGTGCTAAAAAACATGGAGTGCCGTAGATTGCAACTTTTGTCAGTTTAACTGCCCCTGCCTGCTTTGTGCTGTTACAGTGACCGTTTTGAGAAGTGATCAGGAGGGACTATGTTTTCAGTCAGTTTTAGCAGGAGCAGCATTCTGAAATTAAATGGATCACCATTTAGCAAGCTGGTATTGCTCTGGTTGATGATATTAATTCCTTCTCTGTGTGAATACTGAGAATAAGAAGCAATAAATTAATTCCACTGCATTAATGATTTGTGAAGTGTATTGTTGGATGTGGCTGGCCTTCTCTTATGAAATAAATGGACAATCATCTGTGCCACTTTAAAAGCATATTCTTTGGATCTTAACAGTGTTATGGTATCTGAGCTCTAGGAGTATTGCTTATGAAATTTCTGCAGTATCTGTTTTATGTGTGTGATACTTCCAGAGGGTTATCTGTGAAGCTTTTTAATAGCTGTCTGTCTATCTGCTCTACCTGACTGGTTACATTTCTTCTTTATGCAAGAAAGTACTTCTCAGCCTAATTCACTGGTCCCTGAACTGAGTGACACTGACTGAAGATGTCTTCCCTCTCTTGATGCCAAACTGCAAGCCTGTGTTTGGTTTTCACCGATTATAGCTAAAGGACAAATCTCGTTTAACACCTCTGAAATCATGTGTTTCCTAATTTGTTCTTATTTTAAATGAGCTCTTGTTAAGTGAACCCGTTTTTATTATTACCCAGTGGTTTGATTGAAATGAGTTGCTAGTCTCTTCATTTCCTAGCAGAATCTCTCTCTGTTGACAAACTGAACATTTGCTGGTGTAGAGGGTGGGAGTGACACCTCAGCTCTCCTCTCCAAGCCTGCAAGGTGCTGGTAGTACATGCTACAGGCACTGTGAGCTGCGGCTGCTCGTGCTGTGCCTATGATCGAGATACAGAACTGTTACTTAGGCCTTCTGGTTAAGTAACATTTTCTAGTACATTATTTAAAGTAGATTTAGTGTATTGGATTTTAAGTTAAGGGATAGTCCTCTCCCTAGAAGGAAAATGCCAAATCTGACACACTGGTGTGCACTGGATTCACTAACATTGATGATGTTGCTTTAGCATTGTAGTATGTCAGAACCGGCTCAAAAAAAACCAACCAAACAAAACCCCAACCCAGTCCTCCAAAAGAAGTCCTGTCTTGCTGATGCTGATCCTTCCCCTTACAGCCTGATATTTTGGATGATGTGTCATGTGTTGCTGAGAAGGAGCACATGGCGTCAGCTATGAGAGGTTGCTGACCATGGGAACATGGAGCTAAGGGTAGTGCTGGCAGCTATTTTCCAGCCAGCTTTGGTGTCAAGTGTATGAAGCACATGTGATAAAGCACTCCCTATACTGCATCACGGAGACAGGAATTCAGATGTTTCTCCAAATGTGTACTAAAGGCCCCTCTTAATTAGTGTAACTGCATGTGGTTGTGATGGGGTGTGTAGGCTTGTAGGCAAGACGCTCGCTATGCTGTCCTTGAGTGAGCCATTGGCACGCCTGGTCTGCAACAGCTTCATTGATGTGGATGGGGGAAATGTTTCAATTAACTGCAGAAGCATAAAAAGCAATTCACAGGTACGCAAACACTGAGGTTTGCCCTGCATAGGGCAAGACACAGTTAATTCAGTTAAGGAAACCACAAGGAAGTTGATTTCTGGGTTTTGGTTTTGTTGTATTTGTTAGTATACCGGTTTGCTTGTGTTTGAAAGGGTTAAGCAGAGACAGGTTCATGGTTGAAGCTGCAGCAATGTGCACAGAATGCATGGCACATCTGGTGTCAAAGAAGTTACTTATAATCACATATATGTAGATAAAAATATACTGAGTTTTAAGTAGTGGGGTTTTTTTCTGGCTGTAATTGCAATGGTACCACCAGTTAATCACAATTGAGTTTCATGACTGTGTTTTCTTCTGTAAACCTCAGTTCAGTGAATTGAGCAAAGACAATGTGAACTGTGAAGAGAAAAGAAAGAAAAAAAGGAGGTGGGGCATAGTGATGTCTTGGATTAGACTCAGCCGGTAACTCAGCAGCACACAGCCATTTGCTCACCCCTCCCCTTCCCCCTCTGGACAGGATGGGGAGGAGAATCAAAAGAATGCGAACCCTATGGGTTGAGATAAGAACAGTCCAATAACTAAAATAAAGTAAAATATAGTGATAATAGGAAGAATACCAATAATAATAATAACAACAATAATAACAGGAAACAACAAGAGAAGAAATGAAAGCTCGGAAAACACCAGTGATGCATAATACAGTTGCTCACCATCTGCCAGCCGATACCCAGCTTGACCAAGCAGTGATTTGCCCTTCTGGGTAACTTCCCCCAGTTTCTATACTGGGCATAACATGCTGTGGTATGGAATACCCCTTTGGCTACTTTGGGTTGGGTGTCCTGTCTCTGCTTCCTCATGGCTTCTTGTGACCATCCTCACTGGCAGAGCATTAGAGACTGAAAAGTCCTTGAGCAGGGTAAGCATTACTTTGCAACAACTAAAACATCGGTGTGTTATCAGCATTGTTCTCAATACAAAATACAGAACCGCACCAACTACTGGGAAGAAAAATACAGAATTTGTCCTGGTTACAGCTGAAACCAGGAGAAATTAAAAGACCATGTTTGAAGTCATCCTTAGACTGTTTCTGTGTGTAAGGCCCTGTCAAGTAGTGTTCTTGGAAGAGTTATTCAGAACTTAAAATGTTCAATGCATATTCAGTGTCTTCTAGAATGAGATCTCTAGTGATTGAAGAATCTTGTGATCTTTGGGGTTGTATTTGGATAATGTTGCTTCTTGGTGACTTTAACCACTGAAGTCAAACCTACCAGTATAGTGCAGGCTTTTCCCACCAGTAATATATAACATGCAAAACCCAGGTCTTGATCTTCATATACGTGAAGGCCACTTTACACTCTTGGGACAAGTAAAAAGGTCTTGAACCAGGTATAAATGGTCTTACTAATGTAGCCTTCTCGCCCTTTTCACACTGATTAATATATTAGGCTGTCTAAACATAAAATACACAAGTAAGATGTGGGTGGGAAAACACTGTGTAGGTACATATCCTAGAATGATTGGGTAGCTATTTGTAAGCTTGATTTAATTAGTTGGGCTGACATATGCAATCCGTTCAGTTTTGTGGGGGCTGGACAGTTTGTGGGCAAGCAGGAGGGAAATCCTTCAAGGGATGTGTCACTGTAGAACATTCTCATACTAAAATTTGTGGGGGAAAATGGAAAGTACAATTAGAAAATGTGCTTGTGATCAACCATGCCATGAACATCTTTTAAAACCAGAGTCTGTTTCATATGGTTCTTCTGTTGTCACCGTGCTTTTCAGTTCCCTGTTATAAAACAGAGCATTAAAGTATTTTTAACACAATGTATAGAGACAGGGCTTGAAATAGTTTTCAATCAGTTGGACCAAGTTGTGGCTGCATTGGTAGGTGCTTTCCTGTCAGTGTTTATAGAAGAAAATAGTGTTTGCACAGTTCAAATGCTTTTCATGTCAGCTCTGATCACATTTGTTTGCAGCCTAAGAAAACAGAACATCAGTTTTCGTCTCAAAACTATTTTAACAAAACTTTTAAAATAGTCATTGAATGTATTTCAGAAACAGATAGTACTGAAAATGTTACCGTAACTGTAGCTATAAGGTTAGAACAGAGCTGCTCTTATTTTTGGAGTGTGTCTAAACCAGTGATTTTTCAAGTGGAAAGGTTGGCAGAATTTCATTGTCATGTTAAATTCGAAGTTACTCGCTTCCTTCTTCCATCCTCTCCAGTTACAGTTATCTATTCAGTAAAGAGCAGAATACAGCAATGCAGGATTTGCTTTACAGGGACCACATAGGGAATCTGCATGCAGGAAGTCAATGAGTGCGTGAGCATCTTGGGTCTCCTTGTGTCTGTCTCCATGGTGCTCCCCTCGGATGAGGAAGCTGTAGTGCCTCCACTGCTCAGATGGCCGAATCAAACTTGGAGGTAGGCTTGTGCAGTGGCCTGAAGAGCAGCATGTCACGGAGCTGAGTTGGTGTTTCCCAAGTCCCATCCCGGGGCTCTCAGCGCGGCATCATTCTTTCGCTGTTCTGCAGTTTAACAACCTGGGATGGGTTTAATACTGAGTGATGGTCATAAATGTGCTGTTCAGTGCCATTGACTTGCATCTGTAAAATTCCTTCTGTTGTGAGAGGATGCTATGGGGCTGCTGACACAACTCGTCTGGAAAGCTTTCTTTGCGGAGAGTGTTAAAGTGGCAATAATGTTTCCCCTTTGCTGGGTGTTTTTTCCCTGTGAGCATCAGTGATGCTTTGGTGGGTGTGTTGCTTTTTTCAGAGCTGTGCTTTTCATTTTTCACTAGCACTTAAATAGTAAACCAATGTTTTGTAACACCAGCATTTTCAAATCCTGTGATCACTGAAGTTGCCAAATGATTATTTACTGGGAGTAGAGGTTCTTCATTGTATAATCTTTGTGCTAAATCAGAAGGAATAGTGCTTCAGGATTTTTTTTTTTAATAGAATAAAATGATAATAACTTGATATTCCATGGCTCACATAAATTGTTGAAAGTCAAAAGACCATTTGCTTCGAGGCTGTGCATAATGATCTCATTTGTTATTATGTGGTCTGCCCAGGCTACTCTCAAGACGTGTAGGATTTCCTCCTCCCTAATGTTTCTGCATCACTGTAATAGATCTGAATACTACATAGATATTTGGCCATCTGGTTCTCTTAATTCCACTGAATTTACCAGAAGAAAAAGTAATATATTATGCCTTTCTAAATATAGTTCTTTTTCCATGATTGAAAATTGAATCACTTACTTGGTGGAAGACTGATATTCTGTAGTTCTCCTTTGTTGCAATTTGCATATTCTTAGGAAAAGTAAACTCGAGTATTGTGGGATTTATTTTTTTTTTTAATTTTTTCATATTAATTTGGGATCCAGATGTTCTCCAACTCTACTAACCAAGGCAAGGTATTGTAGCCTCTTTTCTTCTCCGGATTCTAGTAAAACCAAAGATCTTAAAATGCCTTAGAAGGAAAGGAAAGGCAGTGTAAAAAGAAAGCTAGCCTGCTGGGAGGAATAATTTAAAACAGAAATTTGAGGCACTTCCGTGCTAAATCCCAAACCTAATAAAACTCTTTGTGATTGGGGTTTCATCTTGAAATTGGATTTCTCGTTTGGAGCCTTCCACTGGCACAATGTTTTGTGAGAGGGTTCGGCGTGTGTTTCAGGGTTAGCATGAGTGGTTTCAGCTGCTGCATCAGAGTTGCAGGAGGCATGCTTGAAGTGGTTCAGATCTCGCTGTGTAGATGTACCACGATTTCAGTGAGTGAATATGAATGCAACAACCTCCTCAGTGCCACTAGGAAGACGAGTGGTATTCCTAACAGTGAGAAGAAAAAGGACCAGCACTTGATGTGATGACAGTTTCTGTTTGCCAGCCAACTAAATGTGTCAGGAGGTCACTGATGAGTATCTATGGCAACTGGGGGACTGAGGATGGCTCTGCTGGGCCAGTGTTGTGTGTTGGGCAAGACCCCAGGCAATGAGCTGTAATATGACCTGATTAGGACTGAGCTACTAACTGAAATTGATAGTATTTATCAGCCACAGTCTTAAAAACCAGTGGAAAGCAGGAAAAAAAAGGACCAAGGAGGTTTGTCTGATATCTTTCCAATTAAAGAAACCCAGAAAAGCAGTTCAGTACATGTTAAAGTGTGGTAAGCTTGATCTCTGGAGAGAAGAAAGATATTTCTCATTTCTGCTAGGCATGGTTTTACTCTGTGTTGTCTTAATTTTTCTTTAAATTTAGTTTCTTAAAGAAGTCAGGCTTGTCAGCATTCTTACAAACCAAGCCCAGGCTTGCCATTGGGCCAGCCATAAATTTTGTAAGTGACGTTTCTTTTGCAGACATTAAAAAGGAAAAAAAGAAAAAATATGAAAAAGCACCAAGTCTTTCAAACCTTTGATGAAAAAGCCGGAGGCTTCAATACTGTTGAAATCCAGTCTGCGGGGTGGGTTAACTGAATTCCCAGTGTAACACTATTAAAGCAACTGTCGTAGATAATAAATGGTGATAAGTTGCATGACTCACTTGAGGGGTCATTATTTTTGTTTGGCCTGAAAGCTGATGCTGTTTCTGGGCTGTAGCAAGGAAGATGTCAGCCTGTGCCACATGTGCCGTCTAAGTGGCATAGCAGAAGAGTGAAGGCAAGTTTCCTTGGTGACCACTCTTGGGTACAGGCTGGGGAGAGGACATGAATTGCCAACTGTTTCTTTGGCCTGCAACACACAGTATTAAAATCTACTGTGAAAGTGTACTGCATGTTACTTTCCCTTCACCACCCTCCATTTTGTACTGCAGCGTGGAAGCCCAGGAAGTAGTACTGCAGTATGTACATCAGGGATCAAAGAGTTACCGCTTTGCACTGTGCTATTGATGGGATTAATAATCTCCTGGACACATCACGGTTTGCTTTATATTAATGGACACACACGTAAATAACATGGTAAAAGTCGTTGCACATAAATACTATGATAAAGATCTGCAGCTTGTCTGGGTGTCCTTCTTCCCAGGGGCCTGCTGCACTCTTTACAACCTGAAGTTTTGTGTCTGACACACTTGTTACTGCTGAGATGCTCATCTGTAGCATGACCCAATGCTCTGATCCTTAGTTGGCTCAAAGCCGACCTCAGACCACCTGCCTGGCGAGCATTGCATGTTCCTCTTAGACCCTCATTCTGATTTTTCATGTTCCTGCATTCTGTTGGGTCACCACAAGCTCAGCAGTGTGCTGGCTGCTGCAGGGACATCAGCTTCAACCAGGGGAGCCAAGAAAGGTATGCTATGTTGCTCTTGACATGCATCTTCTGCACAAACATGGAGCAACATGAATAGATGTCTAGGTCTTCTATATCTTCTATATCAAGCAGAACGTTACCACAGAGGACTGTCATTCAGCAGGAATAAAGGTAAATGAAAGTTGAAAAGACTGGCAGGATCACAAAACTGTTGTCTCTTTCAAACCCCTACAAAAGTAAATGCTTGATAAGTCTACAACTGGTTCAGTAAGGATGCACAGCTCAAGTTGTGAATTTCTATTCTGAGATAAAATCTGATTATTGTTTAATGAAATAGAAAGTCAAGGCTATAAATTGCAAACAGCTCCAATGTTTATTGCCCACAAGATTGTGTGACATTTTTTGGTTTATTTTATGTCTTCTCGCATCAGTACCTAAAAGTTTACTGTGCTAAGTCCGAGTGACAGAGAACATGGTTCGTTCTGGCACGAGGAGGACAGCCAGGCAGTGTTTCTCCAGGTTCAGAAGGCCTGGAGCGAGGAAAGAAGTAAGTCAAACTTGCTGCTGCAAAATGTTGCTGGAAAATTACTTCATAAATCCTTTCCCAAGTGCCTGGATCCCAAAAAGCTTTTCTGTGCTACTGGATTTACTGTGCTAAGGTTGTGTGTGCTGGGACAGTGCATTCTAGCGAAACAGGAACAGAGTGCTTGCCCATGAACTGTAAAATGACCTTGTCCATACAGTCAAGTCCAACTTGCTTTATAACGCTGTCATGACATTGTTGTATTATGATACGATACTTACTGTCTGTAGTGGAGGCAGGAGCTGAAGCAGAACCTTGCTGAAAAAAGCATCCCATCTGGGATATGATGAGTTTGAAATAATTTCTGACTGATGGTTATAGTGCTGTTTTCATCCATACTCCTTGGTTTTAGGGGATACCTGTGACCTGAAGGCTAGTATGATCAGTTGCTTTCACTCTCTGTGGCTGGGGTATGGTCTGTTCACCAGGATTTGGTGCAGAGGATCCACCCTTAGTAGTGGGATGCAGTTCCTTAGAGAGTAAGTGTTTTAGCAGGTGGGATGTGATGGGTGAAATCCATGCAGTGTCACCAAACCCATCTCCTGCCAAATTGGACAAAAATGTGTGAAGAAATAGCCTAGGTTTTCTCATATCTGAGCACTTGACTTGAAATATTAATGAAAATAAAAGTGGGTTATCTCTCTATTAAATGCATTGAGCCATTGGAAATGTTTTTAAACAGGCAAACTACAAATTCTAAAATATGTATAGCTAATTTACCACAAACAAAGCATGCTTATTTCTTCACTCATTTGCTTCAGAGACACTGTTAAGTTTGTTTTCTGTAACACATGCAGACGTTATGTAGAGAACAGTGGAAAGTTGAGGACTAACAGTAGTGATGGCAGAAACACGAACTAAGCTTCTTATTAAATAAAAAAAGGTTTTGCTTATAAATTCCAAAGTTGCTATAGTTTGCTATATAGTTCTATGTAGTTGCTATCTAGTTTGCCCAACCTCATTTTAAGACATCTGTTCCGCTGAAATATGCAAAGAATTCTTTTTTTTTTTCCCCAGAGCACTTTGTTGGTTTAGATAATAACCTTCCCCCCCCTGTAATTTTTGTTCAACACATGAGATTAAACAGTTTCAGATTGAGGGTTGGCCCTCTTTAATTGGAGTTTCAGGAAGCAGAAAAAGGGAGTGCTAACAGCATACCTTCAAATAAATCATGATTAATTGCATTGTAGAAATGCTCTGACTTCATTTGAATATGCTTAACAAGCCTTTACTGACTACCTCCAGTTTCTGCTGTTTGAGACTAAAACTGAGAGTACCTATAAATACCTATTTGAATATACTCCTGGTCCTACTTTCGCTGCTAGAAAGCATGAGCAGTAGTTCTGCTGCAGGCTGCTGTTGTCAGTGAGAGCAGACTGGATCCTGAAACTGGACATCTTGTGTGTACAACTTGGGTACAGCTCTTCTTCCTCAGCAACAGCGAGCATCAAAGTCTTTTTTTTTTGAAGGAGAATTCTGCTTTTCTCACCTTCATTTTCCCTGCTTAGTGCCCTTTTCCTTGCTGTTTCTTAAAAAAAAAAAAAAAAAAGGCCTTTCCTAGTCCCCTACCCATTGCACAAAAGGCTTTCACAGTGTAATTGGCCAGATTTGAGTTTTTCATTGCTATTAGAGCAGCCTGCATGATAAGACATTTCTGTGCTGTTGAACATGTTTGTAGTATTTCTGTCTGTGCACCGTCACACTTGGGACTTTAGGGGCCTGGCCATTTTGTAAGGCAAATTATTTCTTGCTCACTGCTGCCAGTGTGCAGTTCTGCTTTCTCCAGGGTTCTTCCCTCGAAAAGTCACTCTTGCCATATCAGGAAGTGGAAGGTGCTCATTTTGAAGGGGGCAGGTGGAAGAGTAAAGGGTGAAAAGAGTAATTTTTGTGCTGTAAGCTGCTGTCACTGAAGTAATGCCACACACTTGCTGTATTGGCTATCAGTTAATCTATTGCACCACTTTACTGTTCATCATCTTCATCAGTGTGTTCAGCAATGATGGTGAAGGTTAACCTGGGAGAGGAGATTGCAATTCATTGAGATGCACTAGGGAGAAACCCTCATTAAAAAGTGGCAGTCAGAGGGGTCCCAGCCTCAATAGAAAACACATTCCCAGAAGACAATTCCTCTGGCTTTGGTGTGATGAGTACTGCCTTTCTTTAACCGAGGCCTGTGGTAAAGTCAGAAAGGATAACTGTTTTCTACAGCTTTGTCATACTTCACAACTAAGGAAGGAGAAAAGCTTTCCTCTTGAAAGCCTGATGTAGCCAAGACCCAAGAAGCCCTGGATTCTCTATAGTGATATTGTTGCTGATAACTTGCAGTCTCATTTGGGGGCATTGCGCTTAATTGCTATGTGTTTCTTTTCCTCTTTTTCTTATACCTAGCAAGTTGAAGGAGGTGATCCTGACCCTCTACTGTGCTCTCGTGAGACCTCACTTGCAGTATTGTGTGCAGTTCTGGTGTCCTCAACATAAAAAGGACATGGAACTGTTGGAACAAGTCCAGAGGAGGGCCACGAGGATGATCAGGGGACTGGAGCACCTCCTGTATGAAGATAGGCTGAGAAAGTTGGGTCTGTTCAGCCTGGAGAAGAGAAGGCTGCATGAAGACCTCATAGCAGCCTTCCAGTATCTGAAGGGGGCCTACAATATGCTGGGGAGGGACTACTCATTAGGGACTGTAGCGACAGGACAAGAGGTGACGGGTTAAAACTCAAACGGGGGAAGTTTAGATTGGGTATAAGGAGGAAGTTCTTTACTGAGAGGGTGGTGAGGCACTGGAATGGGTTGCGCAGGGAGGCTGTGAATGCTCCATCCCTGGTGGTGTTCAAGGCCAGGTTGGATGAGGCCTTGGGTGACATGGGTTAGTGTGAGGTGTCCCTGCCTGGGCAGGGGGGTTGGAAGTAGATGATCTTAAGGTCCTTTCCAATCCTAACTGTTCTGTGATTCTATGATACACTGTGGGGTTTAAATCCTCTTCCTTTATATACGGGAAGGCTTCTTGCAGGAGTCAACTGACTAGCATTTTCCACTCTTCATTCTGAGCAATGCAGCCTGAAGATCTCCTAATTTTATGCTGATGATGCCTTCTTTCTGAAATTATATAATGGCAAGGTGCTGTGATCTGAGTGCTTAGCTGGACAAGAAGGGGTGTCAAGCCATCTGTCCTGAGAATTGATTCCAGTTAGCTTTTATAAATCTGATCTGTTCTTTTGATGATTTTTTTTCATGTCCTGCCTTCTAAAGGAAGTAAAGGCAAAAGCAATGCTTTAATCTGTTATCAGCTCCATAGGTTCCTGTTAGGGCTTTTTTGAGTTTTTGGTGTTAGGGAAAAAAAAAAGAAACAAACCAGGGCCTGTTACTAAAAACAGATTATCAGCAGGGAGAATGAGCAGCAGGATGTTAAGCAGTGTCTGGAAGAGAAATTGAAAAGCCGTGTAACATGTGAAGGAGCTACAGGTTGAGGGCTGGGTCAGGAAGATACAGGAGATGGGAGGTAGACCATCAGTAAAGTGCATATGGGATAGCTGAAAATAGCTAGGAAAGGATAGGAAAGAGCGAAAGCGGAGAGACTGGAAAGCAAGAGTATTGGAAGGTGCTGGCAGTGGATCTGAAGATCAGGAGGCTCGTTAGTTGTATATAATATTTTAGCAGTGTAAAAGGCTGGAGTTTATTATTCTTGGTGGTCTCATAAGAACTCAGGCTTTTATATCTTACCTCTCTGGAAAAAGCGTGGCTGCAGAGTGAAGAAATCTGCCACAGCAGACGTAAACCAGTTGTTGTAAAGGTCTTGTCTTGTGTTGCTCTTAAGCAGTCAAGGGAGTTGAAAAGCAATGGGATATACGCAATTCCTGTCCTAACCTTTGTCCTACCCCATCCTTTTGAGTTTTCTTAACCTTAGCTAGCTAATGCTCCAGTGGCAAAATACAAATCCTATCATCCTTGCTGCTACGAAAAGTGTGATGGTATTTTTAAGTGTGTTCTGAAGGAATCCAGTGGTGAGGTGCTTCATGGTGGAGGTTTAATTTTTCAGTATGGTTGTTCAGATTTCCAGTTTATTCCTCCTCCTCGGTTGTGCTTGTGCAGGTTGTCTTTCAGATAGTGCAGAAGAAATAATGTCCAGTTCTTTCACTCTTTACTTCTTTTTTCTTAAATTAACAAACTGGCTTACTAGAAACACATTTTGAGAGGAAAAAGTTATTTTTCTTGGAATTTTCATGATATCTGAGACTTAAGGTATTTCATTAGTAATTAAGAAATAGCTTTACTTTTCATAACCATGCTGTACTTCTTTTTGTGTCATGCATGCATCTTCCAATCTTTCTCATCTAGCAACTTCACATGAAATTCAGCTTAATTTAATACTAGTTGCAAGTTTTTGCATTGTTATTCTAATCTTAGTTCTTTCCAAAAGAAAGGCAAATTACAGAAAAAAACCCTTGTGAGGTATGAACTCCTAGATGATGATATCAATTTGCTTTTCACAGTTAGGCACAATAAATTACTTTTCATTGCAGGTGAAATTTGCTGCACTGACATGTTTCCTCCTCCACAGAACACAGTTGGGTTCTGAGACAGGGATAAAGAAGTAGCAGTCATGAAACTGAAGCAGCATTTAACTTTTTATTTAACTTCATATTTATCTGCTTGATAAGCTACATAAGCTGGATGGATGCATTATTTTCCTGTTGTATTTTAATTTCCTGTTACCTGTGAGGAATTTGCACTTTGTGATGAGCTTCCCCAGGGAGCATAACGTTATAGTCCAAAAAACCCAGAGCCCAGAATCCTGCAAGTCTTGCTTTTTCAAAATTCCTCATGTGAAAATAATAAAAGCACAGCTCTTCTGCATAGGGAATGAGGAAAGAAATCTCTTTGAGTCAAGTACACTTTTGACAAAGCAGTTCTTATTTTTTATGGCCTGATTCAGTGTTAGATTATTGAAGTCTCATTCCATCTTAATTTCATCAATCAGTGGAGTTATTTCAGCACAGACCTGGCACAGGGGATGGCAGAGTTAGCCTCTCTTGCGTGTAATTATCCTCTAGTCTGCATGGGTAAAAAGTACCTTCTGGAGGCCAGCAGCACTGCCCTGTTAAATCTACTGCAGATGTGATCTGAGGCATTGAACACTGAACTTTAGGTACTTTAAACAAAACTTTGAAAGTAATTTTTTGTTACTGTGAGCACACCGAGGATTTATTACAAGAAAACGGGAATAATACCCTTGCCCTGTAATGAGCCCCGCAGAGGCGAAACTTGACTTGCTGTTTACTCCAAAGGCAGTGAGTTTGTCTGCCTCTTGGTGAGATACAGGTGTGAGCCCTACCAGAAAAACACAGTTATTAGCTCCCTTGCCCTAACCTGGGATAAAACCCTCTTAGAATCATAGAACAGTTATGGTTGGAAAGGACCTTGAGATCATCTAGTTCCAACCCCCCTGCCATGGGCAGGGACATCTCACACTAACCCATGTCACCCAAGGCTTTGTCCAACCTGGCCTTGAACACCGCCAGGGATGGAGCATTCACAGCCTCCCTGGGCAACCCATTCCAGTGCCTCACCAACCTCACAGTAAAGAATTTCTTCCTTATACCCAATCTAAACTTCCCCCGTTTAAGTTTGAACCCATTACACCTTGTCCTGTCGCTACAGTCCCTAATGAATAGTCCCTCCCCAGCATCCTTATAGGCCCCCTTCAGATACTGGAAGGCTGCTATGAGGTCTCCAGGCAGCCTTCTCTTCTCCAGGCTGAACAGCCCCAACTTTCTCAGCCTGTCTTCATACGGGAGGTGCTCCAGTCCCCTGATCATCCTCGTGGCCCTCCTCTGGACTTGTTCCAACAGTTCCATGTCCTTTTTATGTTGAGGACACCAGAACTGCGCACAATACTCCAAATGAGGTCTCACGAGAGCAGAGTAGAGGGGCAGGATCACCTCCTTCAGCCCCTGGTTACGCTCCTTTTGATGCAGCCCAGGATATGATTGGCTTTCTGGGCTGTGAGCGCACACTGCCGGCTCTTCTCTGAGTTCATTGTGGTCTGTGATACCATGCTTTTACTTGCTTCTCCTGTTAAAGATGGTCGCTCTGTGTCTGTGTGTTTGTAGGGAGAAGATGGAGTGATACACATTGTAGATATTTACTGCCTATCTGACAGCAGAAATCAGAGAAGGTTGCCTATCTTTCAGGTTGTGGAGTTACATCCTGCAAAATTGTTTTAAAATCTAGCATTTTAAATGGCCAAATCAGTTCATGCCTTTATAAGCATTTCAGGACATGCAGTTGCAGTGCATGTATTTGTAAGATTCAGCATTTAATTTATGCTTTAGAAACCATGCTGGTGCTAGAGTCTTGTCTGTATTTCACAGCCATATCTGTAAAGGTAAGAGCTAGCAAATCTGGCTAGTCTTGGCTTGATTTCTAGAGCAGGCAAGTCGCCTGCAACCCTCCATATCACGTTAGTGGGCCTCTAGGCATACACAGCACTACTGTGAAGGCCAGCTATGTAGGTCCTGATGTATGGATTGGTACCTTATTTAGTGTTTGGGGTGAAAATGTCAGTATTACTTCTCCCTGGCACTCCTGTTACACTGTATTGCTCATGTGTTTGAGACAGGAGCTGTCATTCACTGTATGCCTGTACAGAAGCCAAGTAGGTCAGTGCCTCTAGGTGCTACTGTATATTATATATCTCCCCATGGGTGAGTTATCACCCTCTATTGAATCTCACTGTAGGTATTTCTTATGAAACATTTCAGTGAGGCTCTGCTTCTGTTACCCTAGTCCTGAGGATTGCCTGAGCCTTGGATGAACAAAGGTAGACAGAGCAAGCTCCATCTCTTTAACAGGTTCCCAGAAGAGCGAGCAAGGGAGTTGTCTCTTCCTGAAGATTTGAGCCAGAAGAGGCACAATAGCAAAAGCAGCCAGAAGACAGACTCTGGGCCCAAACTGCATATAAATCTCCTCTACCCTAAGCTGATCTATTGATTGGTGCAGCATTCCCCTCTTCCCTGAGCCTCTTTTGCCCAACTTCACTCTTAAGTGGTTCATCTTTATCCTCTTTTGCTTGGACCTTCACTAACTCTTCTTTCATTTGACTAATCTCTTCCATACTGAAGGCAGAGCCTCATGTTTCACTACCAAACCAGCTTCAGGGGCGCAGGCGACCCAGGGGCTGTCAATTTGCATGTCTTCTACTGAGACACAGTAGCTTGCTGCTTGCTTACTCCAGGTCTGTTTCAAGGCAGAGGAAACTAAAATAGCTTAAAATACTTATCACTGTTGAAGGTGAACATGTGACTGCCTCAGACTGCACTGCTACCAAAAGCGTACAGAAATAACATGTGGTCTGTTGCCATCTGCTTACACCTCTTTCTTCTACCCTTCATTGCTCTTGTCACTCCAGGCTGCTGTAAGCTCTTCAAAGCAAAGACCATTTTCTCTGTCTTTGCAAAGTGCATGCTGCTGTGGCACCTTCTCCACCACATCTTTGCTTAGCTCTCCACAAATAATAGTAATAGAGTTAATAGTTTTATAATGTAGTCTTAATGGGGATGTGGTTGAACCAAACAGGAGTTTCATTTTGTGGTATCTACCCAGTTGTAACTCATCCCTAATATGAATTTGTTGGTAACACTCAGATCTCAGGTATTGATCAATGATGTAATTGCCTTCCTATAGTAGGACAGATGATGTAATTCTTAGCCAGTTACAAAAGACAGTAACCTTGAGACAGATCAGATGATTGAGCAGCATAGGTGGGTCACTGATTATAAAATGCCCTTAACTGTCATCTGTTAATTATTGGGGAGGAATAACTATAACAAAATGCCAGCATGTCACAAAAGATTCAGCATTTATTGACTTTTACCAGCAGTTACATATTCCTGTTTTGACAGGTGCCTTTTGATGGCTTTGTTGCTTTGGCCTTCATTTCAGCTTACGTTGGGGTAGCATAAAAGCTGACTCTTGTGAGCCCAAGGAAAACATTTGTTTCAGATAACAAGTCACACATTAAAAAAAAAAGAAAAATTTAAGTAGAGGTGGATGTGATACCAGAAATGCTCATAAATGGGAAGAGAATACATGGCAGAGTTTTGCCAATTGGAAAGCCAAGCTCTGTGTGTGTGTCTCCAACTGGAGATGGCTTGAAATACATTTGAATAAGAGGTAGCATCACTTTTTGTTTGAGTGCTTAATGAAAGACGAAAGTGATGAGCATCGACCAGCTTTTGCTTTTAGATAAACAGTAGGCAGAACTCAAGAAAGGTCATGGAGAAAAAAGAAATAAAACCACTTGCTATAGTTGCTAATAACATGGTTGAGAGAAAGATGTATTTTTATCTCAGTGGAAGGAGGCTCTGAGAGACCCCAGTGCAAGTGTAAGAAACATTCAGTTACAAGAAGCATGAATCCTGAAAATTAAAAACAGGAAGGTTTGAAAAGACAAATGGTTGAAAAGCTATTTTTGGCTCCACTATTGGTATTTTATTCCTAACTACTTATGCATTTCTGGCCTAATATTTGCTGTTTCATGTCAATTTTGGGGGATATTTTTGTTCCTTTCTCCTTAGTAAACTGGCACATTTGCAAGATAAGTATTAAACTGAGTAACCTGCCAAAGATTTCTCTTTGGCACTACTTACTAAAAGTAGTGGAAGAAGTTAATCGTTTGCATGAATTTGTGACCCAATAAAGAAGACTACAAGAGAGTGATCTGGCTAATTAATTACTGCAATTAATTGATATTAGGAAATCATAAGAGACATAGCTCAGTCGAATTTTGTGTTTTCTACTTTTCTATGAGGCACAGGTTTCTCTAGTAGCTTGTATTTGAAACTAATGAATACTATAGACAAGAATTTAATTTTCTGAGCTCTGTGAGCATGTGCTTTGTATGGTTGAAATACAGATTCCTTTTCATGGACATTTCAGGTCTTCTGTTTTCTTACATCATTTGCTTATGGATAGTGTTACCAATATCTAGAGGACTCCTAACATGTAAGATCTTATATTCCATTAAAAGCAGTTAAGATATTAAAGTCTGTCCAGTTCTTACATGCAGAGGGCCTGCCTTAGTAAGAATTCCAGTTTTCAGAGGGATGAAAAAAGGACTTTGATGGATGTGGTCCTTCAACAGTATTTCTCTTGTAAGTGTGCAATAAATCTGGGTGTAGATAATTGAAATTGTGAGAAAATAATGAAAAGAAGGAAATTACTTTAATCCTGTAATGCCATAGGAAATAGAAAATCTCTTACACACACTCTGCCCCTGGGATTAAGCATGTGTCTTCATTTTTAGCAAGCTTCTGCCGTGGAGTTCAGCCACTTGAAAATTAAGTTTCTTTGGCAGTTGTGTGGGGAGCCATTCTTCACTGAGCTCTGAGCCCAACTTCTGAGTGCTCTGCTCTCCTTTATGGTTTCATTGTTCTTACCCCTGATTTAGAATCATAGAATCAATTAGATTGGAAAAGACCTTCAAGATTATCAAGTCCAGCCATCAACCTAGCACTGCCAAGTCCACCACTAAGCCATGTGCCTAAGTCCCAAGTCACTGAGTACCTGTCCCATGTCCCTAAGTCACCTTTTTGCTACATCTCTCATCATGGTTACAAAACTATGGCAGTAATGCTTCATACCCTACCGGTGCAGGTGTCATCTATTATTGATAGTAAAGGTCAGGTATTTCTATATTTCCTACTAGAAATAGGTGGATTTTGTGATGTTTGAGGACACCTGAACTAAACAAAGTTTCTGACACACAGTATGATGGGGCTCAGATCTGTGACTTCTGTCTTTAAAGGCTTTCAGAAAGTCCCAGCAGTTCTTTAGGACCACTTGAAGACTTGTTCCCAGCTCCGTGGTTTCCCATGGAGGACCTGACGGGTCAGCCCATCTGTAGCTCTGCTCCACCCCTACATTTGGGGGCTGCCTACCTGCTGCTCTTTTAAGACTCTTCTGTTTTTTAAATCATTCTTGCCAACACAAGAATGTGGGGAGGAGAGGAAGAAGTAAGCACCAAGGCCCGCAAGTGAAGTTTGTCCTGGTAGGAAGGTCCCATACAACAAATGGAAGGATCCCATGTAAGTGCACCCTATTTTGCATTTTCTTCTTTCATCTGCTTGTATCTTTCCTATAGTCTGGGAGGTCTAGCATCAGTCCTGAGAAGATGCTCTGCAAAGCATAAATTTGGAGTGTTCCATGGGAGAACTTGCCTGCCCACCTCTCTTTCAATAAAATTAGAAAGTCAGACTTTTTGCCTCTGTTTCAGAAGTGCTACCTGAGGAGAAAGTGACTTTACAATCCTCTCTCTGTCATGCTGTAAACCTGGGTGGTAGTCACCTTGGGGGAAAAAATGTTTCATACCCAGTTGTTCTTTTCTTCTGAGGCTCAGCAGCCGTGGTGGTCCCCTCTGCACAGGGTTCAGGCACCTAGAAAATGAAAAACACTTGAATCATTTGCCTAGTGGATCAGAATACAGCCCACCCAGCTGCCAGAGCAAAGACCACAGACTTTCACATTTGAGTCATCTCCTGAAAAGCTGCATATTTTTATGAAGCAAGAACTGTTTGTTTTAAAGTAATTTTATTTGCTTTCTTATAGCTGAATCATCTGATTCTTAGATTGTGAAGGTTATGTATCAACAGGATTTTCTTGCTGCCTTTCTGTATCTACTGAACTACAATGTCAGAGTTTGACCTTGCTTCCAGTCATAAGAACAATTGTTTGATTCAAGTGTGAATATCAATGCTTGTGTCTATAGAAACCAATCAACACTTCCTTCTAAGTTTTGTAAATAGGCTGTGACTGTGACACTGGGATTTCCTGTCTTCTGCATATCTGAATCAAAACCCCTGTGTGAACAAAGATGTCTTGTCTTCTGCATTCACCATCTACTATCTCTTTAGGAGGCATTATCTTTATTACAGTCTGTATTTCTTCTGTTGAGATATGTCCAGACATCACTGGAGCCTATAATCTTTCGTTTTTATTTTACATCATGGATTTGTTTAAGGGACTTTCTCAGTAATAGCTGTACGAAATAGCAAGTAATGTAAAAAGAGCTGATTGAACTGCTTATAATCAGAATTGCACATTTAGTATTTTTCCAGGCTAACCTTTTAAAGTGACATTTTTCCAAACTCAGTGGCAGTTTCATGTTGATTTTTCTTCTTTTTTATATTTCAGCATAAATGATTCAGGTTGTCTTGAGAACAAGATACAAACCATTGCATTTATGTACCTTCTTAAAAAATAGGCCAGCTGTTTCATTGAGTAGCTGTGTAGCAGCTTCACATTTGGGAGTGAATATTTGAAATTTGGCTGTAGAGTTGCTCCAGTATCGGGGATCTACCATGTAATTTGCAGGGAAACTTGTCCATAATCAGTCAGTTTATAAACTCTGAAATGTCTCATTTTGTACCTATGCAGCAGGAGCTTTTTAGGTAGTGCTGCACTGAGCATACTATATTTTAAAGATGTAGGACTTGCTTTGATATTGCTACATCTATCTACCAAGGAGTTTTTCATCAGTATGAAAACCCTGGTGTGAAACCACACAGTTTAATTAAACTGCTGCTAAGTCTGTTTCAAGTGTCTAACTTCGCACTGTTAGATATTCATGATGAGGAGCATTCAGGCAGTTTGTTCAAGCAGCTCAGTGGTGAAGAAGCAGTCTCCAACAAGAGGATGCAACAAGTGTCTTGCTGGCACTAGTACCTGGTGCAAATGCCTCTCTTTCCACATGTTTGTACCCCTTGTTCTTGCTGTCTCTGTGCAGTCAGCACAAGTCTGTGAACGCAAGTTGTGTGTCTTAACCCTGCAGTTTGGTTCACATGATGTCCAGTCCTCTGTTCCCACTTGCAGTTATCTCGGTGCCTCCAGTGGAATAGAGCTGTTTGTTTGCATTTAAAAGTTTCAGTCCTGATAATGATTTTGACCTATAGCTATGTGCAGATGTCCTCCTTTAGGCCTGCCTGCATCAGCACAAACTTCCACGTGCTCACTGCACCTCCGCTTGGAGATGACTGTCTTTGGTCTGGTCTGCTCTGGGTTGGAGTGAGTGCTCCCCAGCTGGTTGGAGGCAAAACTGGGTTAGCATTAAAGACTGTAAAAAGGAGTTTGTAGCCGCTCTGGTTTATTTTCACCATAACGGATTACAAAACACTTTTACACCAGACTGCTAGCACTTCTGAAGGGAGACAGTCAGGAGGAAGAGGGGCAGCTGGTGCCGAGCACGTGTGTGGGAAGAAAACCTCATCAAGCAGCATCGCTGGGTTTGGAAGGGACCTTTGTCCGCAACCTCAGTCTCTCTGAGTCTCAGTTCTGTCTGTGTGATGGGGAAAAAACCTTCTCACAGGGGTGTTGTGAACATGCACTAATTTTAGTATTTCAGGCAGTTAGGTAATATGGTGACAGCCAGAAAATAACCTCTAAGGAAATAGCTTGTTCTGTCTTTAAAGCATAGGATTTAGGATTGTTTTTAATAGTGAGAATGAAGCAAGCTACTGATTATTGCTTATTCAGTAACACCAGCTCTACTATACCATGAATGGCACCATTTCCTCTGGAAAAAACCCCTATGTGAACATGAAATCAAGAAGGATGAGGTGTTGCAAAATTGGCCATATTTCTGGTATTTCCTTGTCTTCTAGTTCTTGACTTAGCATTTTTTACCTGTCTGTATATGTTTCTATGTAATGAACTCTTTGTGACTAAGTTCGCAGTTGCTCAGTACTTTCTGGTCAGAGATGTTAAGCCCTTTAAAGAAGGCTTGAAGGACATTAAAGCATCTTACATGTCTGCCAGTACACTTCTTTAAGCACAGTTCTGTCTCCAGAATTGCATAGCTCTGGTTCTTAAAAATGACTGTAACTTTAACTGAAGGAGATAAGAGGCGAAATGTTCTTCTGAATCTGATAGAAAATTGTGGTTGGTCATTTTTTGCAGGTCTCCCTGATAAATCATTTACCTATAAGTCCTTGCATAGCAACAGGTGAGTGAGAGATACAAAAAAATATGGCTGTGAAACCACAGATGTTGTCAGCAAGGAAATAGAGCTGGGTTAACTCTCATGACTAGGCTTAAAGGGCATTTTGAAAGGCATTTTGAAAATGGCACTATTTGAAATTAGCTATATCTCTTATTTGCACAGTGTACAAGGAGTTAGGTGTCTTACTGTATAACAGAGGAAA
Organism: Psittacula echo; assembly: GCF_963264785.1. Lineage (NCBI taxonomy): Eukaryota > Metazoa > Chordata > Aves > Psittaciformes > Psittacidae > Psittacula > Psittacula echo. The sequence goes on along the minus strand of NC_137737.1, from coordinate 67,144,530 downwards.
CAGGTACACTGACAAGTAAAAAAATACAGGAACACCTGTTGGACGCTTCCCAGGGTGCTGAGTATGCATCTCTCCAGTTGATTTCATTTGGAGTTACAAGGATTCAGCAGCTCTGAAAACCAAATATGCAGAGTCTAAGGCATAGAAATAAGTTAACATGAGAAATGTTGGTCTTAGCAAGTTTGTTTGCCACAGAGTAAACAACTTGTAAACTCCTTATGTAGGACCAACCCTTTAGTAACTGCCCTTGTGTACACTCTTAGGAGAGGTTGTCTTGCAGTGAACAGGAGGTGGCTCATCACCCTGCCTGGAAGTTGTTGTCCTTCTGTATTTACTTGGTGTGGTGTGCTGACCCAGGCTGGACACCAGGTGCCCACTAAAGCTGCTCTATCACAGGCTTCCTCAAGTGGACAGGGGAGAGAAAATATAATGAAAGGCCCAGGGGTTGAGATAAGGACAGGGAGAGATCATAAGCAAAACAGGCTCCAATTGGGGAAAATTAATTTATTACCAGTCAAATCAGAGTAGGATAATGAAATACAACCCCAAATCTTAAAAACGCTTTCCCCCTTCCCTCCCTCCTTCCCAGGCTTAATGTTACTCCCAACTTCTCCTTCTCCCTTCCAGCAGAGTAGGGAGATGGGGAATGGAAGTTGTGGTCAGTCAGTTCATCACACAATGTCTCTGCTGCTCCTTCCTCCTCAGGGAACACTCCTCACACTCTTCTCCTGCTCCAGCATGAGGTCCTAGGTCCTTCCCACAGGAGACAGTTCTTCATGAGCTTTTCCAGCATCAGCCCTTCCCACAGGCTTCATGAACTGCTCCAGCGTGGGTCCCTTCCATGCAGTGCAGGCAGCCCTTCAGAAACAGACTGCTCCAGTGTTGGTTACCAGTCCTGCCAGCAAACCTGCTCTAGCATGGGCTTCTCTCTCCATGGGGCCCCAGGTCCTGCCAGGAGCCTGCTCCAGCATTGGCTTCCCATGTGGACACAGCCTTTGGGCATCTATCTGCTCTACTGTGGACCTCCATGGGCTGCAGAGGGACAGCCTGCCTCACCATGGTCACAGGCTGCAGAGGAATCTCTGCTCCAGCACCTGCTTCCCTCCTGCACTCACCTTGGTGTCTGCAGAGCTGTTTCTCTCACATATTCTCACTCCTCTCTCCAATGGCAATTGCTGCTGCACAGTAACTTTTCCCCTTCTTAAGTCTGTTGTCCCACATGTAGAGCCACCATTGCTCATGTCTCAGCCTTGGCCACTGGTGGGTTCCTCTTGGAGCTGGCTGGCATTAGCTTTGTTAGGCATAGCCGCTGCCTTCTAGCAGCTTCTCACACGAGCCACCCTTATAGACCCCGTGCTAACAAAACCTTGACACATAAACCCAATACAGACTTTGACACACAAACCCAATACAAACCTTGACACACAAAACCACTCAGCTCTAAGTCTGGGCAGCTCCTGCAGAGCCTGTCACTACCACCGGTGTGTGCCCTTCTGCGCAGCAGGCTGCCTTGTTTGTCAGCCCATCTCACCACTCCTGCTCTGGCTTCACAAGATCACTTCTGTCTGTAGTATAGCTGGAATAAGCACAGTGTTAAATGGCTTTGGCTTTTATTTTTATTTCCTTGAGGAGGTAAAGATGTTGTGCCTCGTCCAGGCAGTCTGATGTTTGAACAGTGTTGGGGTTTTTGTTACTGTGGCCAGAGTGTTTAGTAGTTTTGAATTTGCTGTTACTCTGTTTCATTCACCCAGGGGCGTATCACAGATCTACTTTTTGATCAGACAGCATTCCTGAACTATAGTAATTCAGAAGCAGCATTCACACACTAGTTGTGGGAAATGACTGTTGCTCATTTCTGTAGGTGTGCTTCTTGCCCTTGCCTTCCCTTAGGTACAGCTTACTCTGTGCAAGTTGTAAACTCCATGGAGCAGGTGTCGTCTCCTAATGTGTGTTTGTACAGTGCGTAGCACAGCAGGACCCAGGTGTCGTTGCAGTTTCTGAACATAGTATGGTAAGTAAGGGTCCTCCCATCTTGCTGAGTGATTAGAATAGTTCACACTAGCTGAACTTGCAGAGTTCCCTGCAAATGGGCTGGTAAGGAAAAGGGATTTTTCTTTCCGGGCTGAGAGGTGGCTTTGCAAACATTCTCCAAGTCACAGAGGCAACTGGCTGTTTGGGTGCTGCCAAACACCCAATATAATTTGGAAATAGCATCAAAGTTTAGAGGTGGCCCTTTATGTACTACGCTCCCAGATGTGTTAAGTGGGGGAAGTTCACACTTCTCTCAGTGCCTTGTTTCAGTCTGCCAGGCTGCAGACTCAGCGAGAGTGCAGTGTGCAGGTTTTCATAGTGAGAGCTTTTGTCGCTCCCAGAAGTGCTAGAAACTTAATTGCTTTCCAAGGCAAGCCTGGAATCTGGAGGACCCAGTACAACCTGCTGAGAGAACATAAATTGTGAGATACCGTCAGGTTTCTGTGCTTGGGCTTGCATGGAGTGAGTTTGCTTTGTGAGCAAATGCCTTTGGAATACACTGGTATGTGGGTTTTTTTGTTGATTCTTAGATATAGCAGTAATTGTTGTTGGCTTTGTTAATAGTCATCTGTGTTCTGCTCTGTAGTTGCTGTTCATGTTTTCTAAAAGGTGTGCAGACAAAAAGAAATGTTTGTTCTGCCTTGAAATCATGAAAGAATTTCTGCATTTAAATAGATTGACAGCCTTGATCCAGGTGGTTGCCAGCCATTGTCCCTTCAAATAGGCATTGAGAGAGAGCTGGCTGGGTGTCATTTGACTATTGCTGTTTAAGCCTAGAGACAGCACTTAAAATGCCAGTATTTACTTATTCCTTTTTTACGCTAGTTTGCCAGCTACTTTTGTTCCTAGCCAAATGAACCATGATGGCAACTGAGAAGAAACTGCCTGTTGTAGATAAAGAACAGCATTTTCAGATGTCCTTTTATGGCATGGTTCCCTAAGGTTTATTTTCCAAAGTAGCTCTTGTGAAAATCTGAGGAGCTGGTCCTTAAGTTGATCTAGGGAGTTTCTGGTATTTTTATCCACAACCCAGTTTCAAATGTAGTTTTCCTGTCTCCTTAAATGCTTAGTTTATAGGCTCTCAATTGATAGGAATACTCTTGATATATTTTGCATGGAAACTAAAGCAGGAAAAGGTTTTAAGGTAAGCCAGATAAATAATCTAGGGTCCTTTGATCAGTTTCCATTAGTATTAAACCAGTAATCTGCCCTATTAGGTGTTTGAAAGGAAGTTCAGTGTTTAAAGACGATAAACATACCAGTTGACATTCAATATGTCATCTCAAGTCACCAGCAGAAACCTTGTTAAACCTTGTTGGCAGAAGCACCTTCTGTAGAGGGTTCTTAAAAGCACCTCCACAGCTATTGGATTAGTTTCTGAAATGCTCTGGCACTGCACTGGGTCTGGTGCCAGCCCTGGACACTTGGTCTAGCTCCAGCTGGAGCTGAAGAGGGTCTGAGTTTTAAGACATCTAGGATGCCTTCGTGTCCAGAAAAAACTGAGCACTGGAATAATGTGTCATCGAAACTCTGGTGTATTCCTAGAAATTGATGAATATGCTATTTGAATTTGGGGAGCTTTTGTAGCTGAAGTTATTGAGATATTAGCATTAAAAAGTGAGAGAATCTTCAGGCAGCTCTGAAGATTGCCTGGCGCACAAACAAGCGAAGATCTAAATTGCTTTGAGGTGGTGACAGTTATCACAGCTTGGTGCAGACACACCTGTGCTGGTACTGACAAAACACAAATACCAGTTTCACATCATTGTACTCTCCTTGGCTGGTACACAGCTTAGAGCAGTACTGTACCTTCACAACTTTTGCACAGAAGATGAAAACAAGGGGTCAACAGCAACAGTAGCTTCTTATCAAATGGTTGGTTTTAAATGCTTTGAGGAAAGACAGTCTTTTAAAAGAAATTTGATCTGTTATTTGAAAATTGCACATTTAAATCATTACCTCACTCACACCCCAGGCCAATCTGCTGAAGTTGTGCTGGATGCAGGAGCAGACTTTTGTCTCTCACACAGACAGTAGCAAATGGAGGAAAAATGCTATTTTCTTTCTGCAACAGTGACTTCCTCCAAACATCATAGATAAGTGAAAGTCTGTTTTCAAAATAGCTCTGACCCTATATGCAAATAAAATTTCTATGATTTCAGCTTTTGCTAGAAATTGTAGCTATTATGAATCTGTGTGACAACGCACTGGTGAATTAATACCAAGTGCTTTCTAAAGATAACTCATTTGAAATCCAGGGTAGGTCACAAGTGAAAAGAGGTTTGAGGCTCTCCCTAATCCACATTGTGGACCACCATGTGTTTCAGTACAAGTGTCAGTAACAGCCTGTGAAAGTTTCACATTAAGGTGAAAACTATTGACAGATTTCAATGTATTTAGTCTCCTAAGACTACAGATCAGCATCAGCATTGTTGCTGGCCACTTCTGTGAGCCCCTGCCTACAACTGTGGAGTTAGAAAGGAATAGGCAAATTCTGGTTATGATACCCTTGGCATGGCAGTGTGGTTATATTAACTTTACTGATCTGTCAGGAAAAAATGTGTCACAATTTGGTACTCCAGTGGAAAACTGCCAGTATTCCCACCTGCTTTTAGCACTGGATTTAATCTCAGTACTTTTGCCATCTGCTATTAAAGCATTGCAGACTATTAGAAGAATGGGAGATTGCACTGGCTTTGAGTAACTTTCAGAATAGCTGAGCAGATTCTTTGACTTGCCGGGATCAAAGATCCTGATTGCTTCAGTGTAACCCAAGTTCTCTTTCTTACTTGGTGGCTGAAGCCTGCATGAAGTGGCATGCAGCCTTCTTGAGTGAAAACTTACTTTGCTCCCCGAGTGCCGCAGTGATGGCAGAACAGCCACACTGACCTAAGGCTCTGCTGTGGGTGCATGTCTGTTGGTTTTATCTGGTCTGTTGGATGTTACCTGTCTGTCAGCTCTGAGGGCAGCAAGGCAGGTCCCACAGCAGGCATGCAGCACAAACAAGGCTTTTCTTTTCCAGCTGGAATATTTTCTCCTCCAACTCCTCTGTTATGTTTCTGTTGTAACGTGCAAGATGCTGTGGTGATTTAGGTGACTATTTTTGCCTCTGACCTGTGTTTGTACCGTTGTAGGCTCTGAACAGTTCTGGCAGGTCTGGTTTGTTTTGTTACTTTGTTACTCACCTGGGATAGGCGGTTGTCTCCTGTATCTTTATCAAGCACTGAGCTCACAGGCATTGCTCAGTAAATAACTGCAACGCAAGGTAAACTCGCCTTGCCAATAATTCTCAGTCTTCCAGAAAGCCAGTAGATGGGGTCTGTGCAATTCCTGTGCAAAACCACTCAGTTCTCAACCCCAAAATCCAACTTTGATTTTTACATTTTTGTTACAGTCTATTCTTTTTTTTTTTTTTTTTTCCTGTTTGGCTGTAAGGGATGCCCCTCCCCATGAATTACAAATTTAAGCATCCCTCTGCAGAAGCACCCAGAATTCTTGATTGATACTTGTGCATGGAATCTCTGTGCACCTTGCAACACAGTTCCTTGAATTCTGGGTATGAATTTTTATCATAAGCTATTTTTGTGGGGTTTGCTTTAATTTTTAGTAAACTAGTCGTGAACTAGGAAGTATTGGATAACTGAAAATAGACTGGGTTACCACTGACTTCTGCCTAACTTGACGGTGCGCTATTATGTATAGATGCCACGGGGCAATCTGAAATACACCTCCTCTTTTTGTGCCTCCAAACCCAGCATGTAAGAGCAAATGTCTATTTGTATGCAGAATTCTGTTTATTATAGATGTGAAAATTGAATTTGCTAGCAGTGTAGATTAAAATATTTTGCTGTTGTTAATAATGTTCATAATGGTCATGTAAATAATAATAATAATAATAATAATAGTGATAATACAGGCTGTAGAAAGGGTTGCTAGTCACATGCCAGGGTAGATTTCATGCCTACAGGTCAGTTACAGTAGACTTGAAATAGGAAGGAATCTAAAACAGGAAATGAGGGGGTTTGGAGCAAGTGGGTCCCCATGATCCTCAGGGAAGGTCAGAGCAGAGCAGAGCATGAACCAACATGGAAATAAGCTGACCCAAGGTAATTTATGCCATTCAAAATGAAACTGTGTAGAGACTGAGTCCTGTTATGTAGGTCCTAGCTGCCTATACCTGATTTGTGATGGAGAAACCTCCAAGTGATTTGGTAATAATTAATCAAGGAAACTCTGCTAAAACACAGTTCATGTCTGACATGAATGCATGTAAGGAGGGAGTATCTTAGTAAGAAATAAGTTAGAATTAGAATTCTGTATCAGAATTCAAGTATCTTCTGAGCAGCAGCATGAATGCTGATGGCCAAAATCTGCAGCTGAAGTTTCCCTAGAGATTTTGGGAAGAAATGATGTGCATACACATATGCTCTCTTCTCCAAGCTGTTAATGCAATTGCAGCAATGTAAAAATCCTCAAATAGCAGAGTAGCCTCAATTAATTAAAAGAAAAGTTTAATAGTGGAGTCTGACAGAATCCTGAAGGCACTACTTTTGCTCGAGCCTGTGATGAAAGGGGCAAGTAACATAAACCTGTTACCTAGCGCTGCCTTTCAGACGAGAACCACAATAGACGTGTTTTAATCTGGTGTGGTGAAGTGTGCTCAAAGTACTCTGAGCATTTAAGAGTTGCACAAATGATTCACTTTCCTAGCAGCCTGATTTTGTATTATAGCATAATCTGTCTTTAATATGCAATTCTGCTGAGCATGCAGTTCACATTGGCTGCCTCGGGCAGACTGCAGGTCAGTTTTTGAATGTAGGAAAATTCATGAAATCTTAAGTATTTTGTGTACAATTAATGGCAGTTGTGCAAGTACAAAGACTTTGCTTTATCAGCAGATGAGGTCTAGGTTTACATTTATGTCCACATTCAATTCTTAGGTTTATCGCAGTTGAGGGTAAAAAAATCAGGAGCTCAGTGCAATCTTTAACAATCTGCTTTGGTAGCTGGCCAGTCCACTTATTCTTGCATGAAGCACATGCTAGGGTGGTTCTTTCTTCCATTAACTCTTTCATGCTGAGACACAGGGATGACTGACATGATGTGGAAAAGGGGGGGAAAAATGAAATTAATGCAAGATTAGCAAAAAGTTTGCACTGAACCTTGTGCCAAGCCAGGAACAGATTTGTATACTATGAGAATGATTAGATGGCAATGTTTGCTGGATTGCTGTGGCAGACAAGGGATATTTGAGAAGGTGATCCAGCTCAGCTGGAGTCTGCTGTTGAAGCAGAGGGCAGCCTTTCCACTTGGAAACTAGATTTGGGTTGGGCACTTTCTGGTTTGTCAAAAGGGTTGCTGGCTGTTGTTTGCGATAGCTCAGCTGTTTCCCATGTGACGTGGCTGCGTTTCCTCACTTCTTGCCCAAGCTGGTGCTGGAGTTTGAAGGAGAAGGCCATTTGCCAGCATTGCTCCTGTCTGGTTAAGGCTTTTTTTTTTCTGTTGGGCTGGAAAGAGATGGGGAGGAATCACATCCGTGCATGGAGAAATGGTGATGAGAGGACTGCAGAGGGAAGGCCACATACCCCTGCTTCCCAAGTGCAGAAATAACCAATGCCAGTGTGGGAGCTTGTTTGTAGCATCTCAGCTTGGCCCAGCCAAGCATCCACTGTACAGTGAGCAAACAGTGAGGTGGGACTTCCTTGAAGGGTGGTTAGTACAATCTCCAAATGCTATGAGGGGGAGTCATTCACTAGCAGTGGTAGGAGCTTTTTCCCCAGGGTTAAGTATTGTGCTGTCCTCCTTTAAACCAGAGATGAGAGTCCGGGAGAAGGATATAAAATATAGGTTAGCTTAAATTGAAACCTGGTGTCTGGAACACCTCAAACTTTGGCAGACCTCAAGATAGTACTTCAAAGTTGTTCAGCCCCACAAAGTACAGTATAATTTTCTGTTCAGTGGAAGTATTACTCAGGAACTGTAGTCAGTCTTGGGTCTTCCTTGCACTGGGCACTGTCCCGTTAGCTAGAATAAAGTTCCTGGCTGAGCTGACTCTCAGCCTGCATGCTCTGAGCTATTTACATGCCAGTTCTCCATCTCCCCAATTATTTAGCAGTGAATGTTTACCCTGGATTCCTTTTACCACACTGGGCAACAAAAGTGTAAATATACCCAAGCCCTACTGAGCCTGTCTTTACTCTCCCCAAATGATCTTCTGTGTTTAAAATCATTAAAGCCAAAGCAATGTAAATATTCCTGGGTTTGTGACAGCATGAAAGGAGCATGGCCTTCTAATTACCCTGAAATTCAAATTATGCAGGGGCACTTGGAAAGCACTGAGCTTCCTCAGTTCCCTGCAGTTTGACATGGATCTGTTTCCTTACTTGATCGGGTCTGGGCACTGAAGAGGAATTTAGCTTATCTATGAATTTACCATTCTGGTGTTGATGGGGTCTGCTCAAAGGCAGAGAACATCTTTCCAAGGGCACTGTGTGCCTCTTATTCTCACTGTAGTATATGGACCCACTTTCTCTTGGCAGGCAGAAAGCAAGTCAGCCTAGTTCTGTTTTTTTTTTTAGCCACGTGCGTCTGGAGCTCATTCTGAAATACGATTAATACATGCCTACACATTGGTAGGATTTTAGGTTGTAAGATTACTAATTGGTTTCAATCTTGTTTGCTGCTTGTATGTTGGTGTTTTTTTCATCTAAGGTAGAAAGAACATAATTATGTTTAGCTTATAAGGAAAAGCACATTTGCTCTTATATGTCTTGATATGAAGTAATTTAAACTAAATTTCTGCACAAATAATTTCCAAGAGATTGGCTGTCAAGTAGGCTAAAAAAAATTGCGTTTTTGCAGAGACCCAGTGAGACTTTGCAAGTTTAGATTTATTCTCAACATTAAATGTGGTTGAAGATGCCATTTTTCAAACAGCACTTTTAGAAGTAGTTAGCTTAAAAGTATAGGAATTCAAAGCACAGAGGGAATGATTTTGAAGTGTAAAGCCTTGAAACACAACACAGAGGTTGACAGTTTCACTACAATTAGAAGCAAGGCAGGCACAACTCCCACTTCTGAAAACTTTCGTATCGCACAGCTTCCTTTCTTGGCCTAGAAAACCTCAAAATAAAAAAAACACAACCCAACTTTGAGTGGTTTTGCTTATTGACTTAACGTAGTTATACTCAATGGCGTTAGGAGACAGAGCGGAAAGGGCTGCCAAATCTGTCTGTAAAGAATAATCTTTACAGAAAGCTTCACAGAGGTGTTTCTGGGTTTTTTTTCACATGCTTTCAGTCTCCTGAGAATGCTGCTTTTTTGAGGAAAGCAAGTTTTCGGGTGGTTTGGGTTTTTTTCTTTTATTTTTTTAACAAGGCTTGTTTTGTTAGGAAACCACTCCCTTCTGCTTCTGCTTTTAGACTTGCTGCTAATTGCCTTTTGGTCGATGACATTTTCCATGAATTGCCACATTCTCCCACACTGTTACAACTTCACACTGATTATGTTATGTTATGTGGCACTTCTGCCTGCTGCCTTTGGGAGGAGTGGCTGGGAGAAGGATATGGTGTACCTGGGAAATTGCGATTCGTTGCCTTTTGAGAGACTTGGTTTGCTAGAAGAGAGTTTTATAGCTGCTAAGACACAGTAGAGGCTGTTTCTCCCAGACTAAGATAGGTGGCTAGGGTAGGTGGGATCAGGAAGGCATCCTGTTACTGCGTTGTTTTAAGCACCGCTCTGCTATGTGCTGCTGCTGAGGATTTCGTGGAAGAAGTCATGACAAGGTGGTGTGTGGTGTGTCAAGCTGATACTTTTTATCCTTGAGGTCTGCTGTAGTGGAAAGCCAACCCCAAACCCTGGTGCCAAAGAGGGTGTGCGTAGGGGGAAATCTTTGCTGACACTTCTGCTGGCTCAGTGATCCTCTTGGGATGCCCACCGAGCCTAAGCTACGAGCCTTTGTTTCTCCCAGAGCCTGGAGGCAGTTCAGGTTTGTCCTTAGCCCATCTTTGTCCTCTGCAGCAAAACCTCCTGGAGTGGCTGAATGTAAGATCATTGGTGACTGGATCTCGAGCGCTGCTGACAAAAGAGCTGGATGTAGCAGAGTTGTTCAGCACAGCTAATCCACTTAAACTGTGGAGCTCATCTGCTGATCTGCAAGGGTGATGGGGCGCTTAGGTGGGATAGCTAAAGAGGCTTTGGGTTGAGCTGGTGCTTCAGGGCAAGCAAAACTTGCAGCTACGGCTGAGGATCTGGTTACACTAAGCTGACCCAACCCAGTGTTGTTAAAAGTGAGAGGTTAGGTGAGATAAACCCCTCTACTTAAGCCTTGTCTAAGCTCTGGAGCTGATCAAAGCGTTCAAGTGCTTTTCCAATCTAACTGCTTTGATCAAAAGCAGGGTTTACTTGGTCTGTGAACTGGGATGAGCTTTGCCATTAAAAGCCCTTTTTTTAACAAGGATAATTACATCCTCAGTCCTAGCAGGTAAGGTTTCTGCTTTAATCGTGTCACTGCACAGAGGGGTACAGATCTTTTACAGATAGAAAACCGCAATTTCTGACGTAGTAAGCGCATTCGGGTCCCACCTACGCTGTGGCTATTGGCAGTGGTGGGGATGAACAGCTGGTGTTGTAACAGGATCTCTGACTACATTACTCTTTTGTCCAGCCTGTGATATGAGGGTTTTCACCTCAAAGGGGTGGTTAAAAAGTTCAGGTGCATCTGACGCACTGGGAGCAGCACCAGCTACAGGCAAGCCCAGTGTGGCCTTTTCTGTCATCGATGTTTGGCAGGGGTGGCAGCACCCCACAAGAGCAGGCAGTGGGTACTGCTCCTGCCCTGCCACTGTTTGTCCTGGATAAAACCTTTATTTGCTCCATCTTACCCTTTCCTGTGTTTGAGGAGAAGGGAGGGGGAGTATGAGAAGCAGTGTGCAGTATCCATACACCACTAAGGTCCTCTGCTGTCCTCCTTGCAGTACTAGGTGTCTTCAGAGACTAAAAGTTAGTTGTCTTTTGTGAAAGGGGCTCATAATGTTACCCAGACTAAATTCTTCTCTGCAGCTAATCCTCACTTGCTGCAAGGAGGTGGAAACAGGAGTGCCGGAGGTCCAGTCAGTTCTGGTCCCAACCACAAGCTGATGCAACCGGGGATCCCCCTCATGCCATCCACATACCACTTGTACCCCTGGGTACAGAGACCTGATCCCTCCTTTCTCTCAGCAGCAGAAAGATGGAGAAATTAAGGCAGGACCTAACTCTCTGAATTTCAGGAAAGGCTGAAACTGGTCTTCCGGAATAAGGAGAGAACCAGGAAACAGGAGCACCTGTGTTGCATAGCTTTGGGCAGGTGGATTATCCCATCTCCAGTGAAATTCCCCTTTGCATAATGTATGAATAATAATACTCAACTTACCTTGCAGGGGTGTTATGGAGTGTGCAGGTAATTTAATTTTCTTTTACAGCGCTCGTAATATGTAAAACCCAAAATGAGTGCAAAGTATTATTGCAATTTAATTTTATTGAGGGTTAAACATTGGTGACATGCCCAGCTGAGCATTCACTGGCAGCGAACTAGGCAAGTGACCGGCAGCAAGCATGTTTGGCAGCAAGCAATGGACAAAAAAGGAAAATGGGGATAACTTATTCCAGTCCTATGTGGTTTTTTTCTCTCTTACCACCATACATTTCCCATGAAGCAGATGGAGGTGATCAAAATACCAAATTGGAACTCTATATTTTAATAGCATTAAATTTTACTCTATGAAAGGCAAATAAAGGTTAATGGCATGAAAATTTGTCTTGTAGTACGGTGAGAGAGTGGAGGTGCCTTCAAGTGTGCCCTGAACGGTCCTTAAATAATAGCTTTTGGAAACAGAGTGTACCTGAGTAGTTAGGTGGCTGATATTTTACTGGGGTGTAGCATGCCAAGGGTGCTGGTTCTTGCACGTTTCATGCTATACTGCTGGTGAGGGGTTTGCATTGGACTAAAGCCATGGGGGGAAATCACTTTGACAAGATTGGTACCCCTTGGCAGCAGTGTGAGGCAGGGGATGTGCAGCATGTGTGTGTGCAGGGGGGGCTCTGTGCAGGCATGTGTGTTCGAGAGTGCTCCTGAGTTTGAAACATGAGTCAGTGCCAGACTCAGACGTGTTTCTGTGTTAGAGCTGCCGAGTGTAAGAAGGGAAAGACTGTGATTTTTCCAGCTTGCTCTAATTTCGTGTGAAATGGGGGCTTTCCAGTGGTGGGGTTACTCCAAGTGCGATCGCACCAGCAAGTTTCACGTTGCACCTCGGCGTGCATGTGCCTCCCATGCGTTTTGTTACTGCCTGCTCATTCTTGTTAATTTTTATTAGGTGTGAAATGCAAAGGCTCATCCTAATTACTACTGGTAGGTGATAGCATAACTGAATAACAGTCTTCGGATAATCGGGGCTAACTTCTGCCCTAGGATAATTACAGACCAGGCTCACTGGAGCCGGTGTATTTCTGGTAGGGAGGAGGGATTTGGTGCACACTTGCTGTATATACATTAATTCAGTGTCTTTGCTGCTGCGGTTCAGGTCCAAAGGTCAGCAAAGCAGGAAAGGATCTTTCCAGTGCCTTTTTTTTTTTTTTTAAAGCTTTGGGCCAAAGTCTGCACCCTACCTTTGTTCATTTCTTGGTCCTGGATTTTCTCAAGGTTTGCTTTCTTCCCAGGATCTAAATGCTGTCATGGTCACTTACCCAAACCTAGTGACAACAGCAGCTCCTCAGTTAACTTCTCGTTTAGTGGTATTTCTGACGATAACAATCATTACAAGAAAACAAATGGTAGAGATGCAGCATATGTTACACATAATGATAATTTATTGCCCTTTTTATTCCCAAATTACAGTATAAAATTTAGGGGCAAATCTCAACTCCTGTGAAATTCATGGCACAATGCCAATTGAATTGAAAGAACCTTACATTTGTCCTGAAATCTTACAGGTCCTGAACTACAATTTCCTTTCTGGCATGCCATTCACCTTTAAGATGATACTCCTCTTTTGGCATTATTAATTATCATTATTGTTGTTGCTGTTATTATTCCAGGAGATCTGTATGGGAGGAATGCTGAAATCTGGATTAAAAATAGCATTTTCATGTCCTCCCACTCACTGTATTTCGTGCACAGAATGCCTTTTATAAATGCAGACTTGCTGCTTGGCTAGATAAAAGAAGCTGTCACTTCATTTCCATAACGAAGTCGTTCCCAGGAGATTTTCATTGTTTTAGCAATAAAATTTTTCTAAAAGGCCTTTTATTTTGCCTGAGAAAGGTAATAGAAATGAACTTCTGAGTGGTTATTCCATGAAATAATTAGGAGAAAGCAAGACTGTCTTGATTTGGTGTAACGAGATTCTTATGTGTCTGAATTCCCTTTCGTGTGAGATGAGAACAAACTCCTAACTGAAAATGAAGTTAGAGACATCCCCCCACAACCTTACATAAAATCACATTTTTTTTTCCTTGCTCACAAAGACATCACAGATCTTTATTAACACTCTCCTGAATAAATTTGGTCATATCCTTAAGTTCAGCCCTATTTCACGAGGCTCTTGCATGACTTCTGGTTCAGATGCTTTCCTGAATTAAAGGCAGTCATGGATAATCATTACCAGTTATTACAGTGCATTAATTTTGTTACTAGGTATGTTCTCATTCATGGTGGGGAGGAGTAATTTGCTGTATGCTGTATTGAGGCTGAGCGCTCCCTGGAGCAGGGACCATGCTTTTGCTGTGTATACATACACTATCAAGCACGGCAGCAGGCCCAATCCCTCCTTGCCCACATGCAGCACATTGCCACAGCCTCTCTCATCACTTCTCCGGCACTTCTCACCCCTTTTCTCGGTTGGTCTGTGTCCCATACCAGCATGGCATTCCTTTTCTCTCAATGCTGAACACGCTGAAGCATGTCACAATTACAGCATCAAAAAAGTGCTGATATAGAAAGCATTTACAGTAAGCCAAAGGTCCTGTGGCTTATGTTTAGTTCTGTCCTTGGTTTTCTTTTTCTTTTCTTTTTTTTTGTTTTGTTTTGGTTTTTTGGGGGGTGTCTCTTATTTGTCACCCATTTTAAGCCATGTTTGCATTTTGCTAAGTTTGAATTGACGCAGTTACCACGTCAGTCACCGTAGACAGCCTACTACTATAGGTAGGTACATGTAATCAGGAACAAAAGGGAAGAGGAGAAAACCATTTTCTTTGTAATCAGGAAAGCCTTCATAGATGAGGCATCACACTTAAAATTGTATTGTATTACAGAAATGCAACAATTTCGGAAATTATTATTTATAGGAAGGTTTGTGAATTCAGGATGTGATAGTCTGACTCACCCAACGGCAAACATGTTTGCACTCTGGCTGCTGTGACTCACAATGGCATTTGTCTCAAGCATGGCAGTTGTTTTAGCTCTCTGCTTGGTGCAGATGAATGAAACGGCTGAGGTCCCCTGTTGCAGATTTACTATGTGCAGCTATGCTGGTAAATCACAGGCTCAGCTGTAGAGTATTTCCTGTAGCACACACACATGCACGCACATGCACGTACACACACAAACGCGTGCACACACCCCCGAGTAATACTTTACTTTTAAATACTAGATTCATAGACAGGAAGTGCATAATTACAGTGCTGGCTTTTGCACCACATAAAGCAGCCCACATCAAAAGGTGTTTGCCATTAATGTTTCAACAGGTAATCTCTGGATTTACTGCCAAGCCGTGTTCCTGTTACTTAGCTCTCAGTGTTGAAATCATTGAAATCTTTGTTGTAAGCTAGCGTAGTCATCTTAATCCTGCAAAAAAGTTAGTCAGTAGTGCCTTTGTTTTCCAGCCCTGTGTTTCACATTGCATCAGCAGCGCAGAAGACGTGGCCGTGCTGGAAGGAGGGGGAAGGTTAAGGGTGGGTTCTGGGCTGGCTTCCTAAGGAAGCGAGGCTCACGTGGTGGCATTGTTTGTGCCTGTGTCCGCATGTGTGTCCCAGCCTGGCGGCTCCTGTTACTCAGGTCCTCCTCAACCCAACCTGCTGCACGGGTAGCAGCTATGGGGAAGCTGCTCCCCAAAAGCTTTGTGTAAGTAGACAGATGAATAGCTGTGGAAACCTGTGGCTGAGACCAGCGAGGCAAAGGCCATGGACCCAGCTCATATCTTACTGGCACCAGGGAATTGGTACAGTGGGCATCTGGTGGGATTACTGCTGCCACCAAAGATCAGGCCTTTTTGCTGGTATTTGTTAATGCTGCAACCCACAGAGCTATCTTCTTCAGGTGGTTTTGCCTTTCACTTCTTAAAATATTGCAAATAAACAGAAGCTCAGCTGTTGGTTTTGATGCTGCTATGCTTTGGGACTCAAAGTGTTTGGATTCCCCTTCAAACACCGTCTGTTTGCAGGAGAGCTGTGGCAGTCGTTTGTGAGAAATCTGTATGTCTAACAAAGGCCTAGCCCTTGAGCTAGTTCTCATCTGTAACAAGTTACAAGGGTGCTGCAGTTCTTTAAAATACACAGGAGGCTCATTGTCTCAACTCAGAGCTGAGCTGCATTTTTTGCATAATAGCAAGAAAAACAGAAATATTTATGTTGTGTAACAGGAGCATCTGGAGTGGTTATATTTGTTGCTTATAGCTGTTCAACATCAGTGGCTCTAACTAAATTATTATGGACCGTTTGCATTCTTTTTCCAATCTCTTCTGCTCAGAAGACCTGTAGGAATGACTGTGTTACAAACACGCAGGCAATAGAGTTGTTTTTTCTTAAAACCTCTGTGTGAGAATGAAGAAAGCTGGCATGCTAAGAGAAACGTAAATCTATGTTGAAATTCCTTCTCCTCCCTCCCGCTGTTTCTGCTTTGATAACCACGAGAAAGTGGCCAATAGGGGGTATTGGTATTAAAGGGGCAATGGATTTTGGTTAAAAAATATATCATTAGCATCTGATAGGAGGTATTTGTGAGGAATTTTTCTTTTTCCAGTTCTACACTGTTGCTTCTCAGACAGAAAGAACAACCCAGACAAGCTTCTGTTGGTTTTCTTTTCACCTGGTGGCATTGTGAGTTGCGCTCGCTGCTCACCTCTTTACCTGCTTGTTTAATAACTTACGCTGTACTCTCTTTGTGGGGAAAATCTTGTAGAACTTAGAAACTAAGCACAGTTACTGAAGCACAGAGCTAAGCACAGTTTAACCTCAAGTTTTGTTAGAAAACCTGAGTATTACCAAAGTACAGTTAGCAAGTATGGTTGTGATGTTATTTGTGCATAGGTGATGACTTGGAGGTCCTAGTCAGGTTTGTGTTTGTATTATTATTAGGCATCATGTAAACAGAGTGGGAGTTTGAGCTGGCATGTGCTTTTTTCATATTTACAACTGCCCTGTGGTGATGAACCTTCATCTATTTTCTGATCAATTGTTTGATGGTGTTTGGGTTAGGGAACGAGTAGTGAGAGCAGTGGGGACCACTCTGGGGGCAAAGTTGTTTCCTTGGTTTCCAGATGACAGGTTTGGAAAGACAAGTGTCTAGTGAGTAGGGCTAAAAAATCCTTTCCCAGTCTGCTTTCATAGGTTGATGCTGAAATGAAGGGTGGTTCAGCTGAGCCTTAAGTTGTGAAAAATACCTGCTGTGGATGAAATAATGATGAATAATGGTGTTTTTTTATTTTAGATTAAATCTTGAGACACTGATTTCTAGATAGCTAACAGTATCAGTTATGCAGTCAGTGGTCATAATCAGCAGAGGCTCCTGTACTGGAGGATATGAGCTGCAGCCTTACCCCTTCAGGCCCACATGCCAATCCGGTCTGCTGATTGCAGACAGATGTACCCATCCTGCAGCACTTCACTTTCCCAGTGAGTAAGCACTCACACTGGAAATAACATTCACACAGAAAAGATGGTACTGGGCTGGGCCTCCCGTGGATGTGTTCACAGAGCTGGGGAAGGTAACATAGATCTTCCTCCTCTTACTACAAATTGTGGGGCAGGATGGATTGCTTCCTTGTCTGAGCCCCATCATCTGCATGCTGGTTTTCTGGTTTAGGACCTTCTGGATATGCAAAGTGCTGACAACTTGATTTACTATTCCCTTACACCAAGATACAGTTATTCACTTTTCACAAACCTTGTGAAGTTTGGCATTTCACTATGGATCATATGCAAAGCCGTGGGCAGTGCTTGTTTGTGTGACAAAGATGTGGAGAATCAAGCTTCAGATGAGAAGTGGATGCTAAACCAAAACGAGAGTGATGCCTGTCTGCTTTATGCAAAGGAAGCCTCTTTAGTGCTAAGACAATATTCCTTTACCATAGCCTTAAAGTAGGCATAATTGCGATTTAAGTCTTTTTTACACTAGCAGAGCAATTAATGTAAAGATGAATCATCCCCATCAGGAGCAGCTTTTGTACACTAGACAAAATGTCAGGAAATGGGTGATGTCCAGATGGTTAATGTTTGGCATGGCTGGTATAGAGAAGTTTTCATTAACTTGAAATCTAAAAGACAGTTAATTCTTGGTTGGTTTGTGGTTTTGGTTTTGTTTGTTTGAGGTTTTTTTGTTTCCCTTAGAATCTTTTCTATATGTGTAAAATCAGCTAAACCTGTTGAAAATAATTTAGAAGATTTTTCCTGATGTGATAGATGATACGCACATTAGGTAATTGAAATCACACACACTGCAGGAAGATACAACCTCGCCTTTCCCATTTGCGGTGGGGCAGGATTGAACCTGTCTAAAACTATTTCATGCAGAGAGAGAATAAAGGAGGAAATGAATTACAGTTTTATTTGAGTTGAAGGATTAGTTGTGGGATAATAGCGAACAATGAAACAACTTGGGAACAACACTGCCATCTCTTAAACAGTTTTATTAGCTTATGCTGATTTGTGAATTAGGAAAACCAAATTACATCATGCAAGAGAGCAAGGAATGGCAAATAAAAACTTGCAGGAAAGGACTAGAAAAAGTGATCTCTGACTGCCTGCTCTTCAAAGCAAAATGTAGAGCATGACCTTTTCTTGGAATAAATGCAGATTATTGCACAGAGCCAGCTTCTGGTTTTCAGTTTTGCCAATTTGCAGTTGCGCACTTGTACTATGGTTCTTATTTGCTGATTGCCCTAGGGTCCAATTTTAGTATCTAAATACTCCCAAGAAGTACTTCCATGATCTTTGATTTGAGGTCTGTTCATCTGTCAATTACACTTCTAATCTTTCAATTCAGAGTCCTTTTAGCACGCAAAGGCAGGTCCATGCTGTGATACTTGTATTTCCACAATGCTGTGGGACCGTGAAAAACAGCTTCTTTGCATAACAAGTGCCGTTTATAGCAAAGATGTGATTTGTAACCACGTATGTGATAATGATTCATTGATCATGTTGAAACTTCAGTTTAAGACCTTGTTACTGCAAACCAGCCTTCCTTGGTGGGTCCCTCCAAGTTACGACTCTTTTGCTTGTTCCAGGAAGAGCATGTAGTTGCAGCCCATCAGATCTGCATAGCTTAAAGATCGTCCCAATTAGGAAATTAGAGTGCTTTGCTTTTCAGGTTGGGATTGCACTTCAAGGAGCAGTGTATCTCCCCGTAGGTCTTCAAATTTGTGCCTGACTGTCTTTAAATCTTAAGCATAAAAATGTTTGGGAACATTTGCAGGCAGA
Source organism: Psittacula echo (assembly GCF_963264785.1). Taxonomy (NCBI): domain Eukaryota; kingdom Metazoa; phylum Chordata; class Aves; order Psittaciformes; family Psittacidae; genus Psittacula; species Psittacula echo. Next base: position 67,125,831 of record NC_137737.1, on the reverse strand, counting down.
CATGCCTTGCCCCTTGCAGAAAGAAGTGCCTACGGCTAAGGTCAAGTGAGCAAGTTGTAGCAGGTTAAACTAGCTTGTGAATTTACAGCACATCATCTGCTCCATAATAACTGGCTGTGTGCGTGGTGCAAAGGCACCTTGTGGTAAATACAAGGTCTCTCACCCTTGTTTCCCTGAGGGGTAGGCTACCTTGCTTCACGTCAGCTTTCCTATGAAATAGGTGTGCATGGAGAAGGATGACAGCTACAGAACACCCCTGCACTGTATTGCACAGATACTGCTTGTCACTTGTTTCTGTGTCCATGTGCTGGCAGGGATCTGGGAGACAAATTCCAGACTGATAGCAAGATCAAGCATAGCTAGCATGCAGCATTTCAGTAGTTGGAGCTCTGTTTAACTTGCACAGGATCAAAATACTAATCCCACCTGTTGAAGTTAGTGGAAGAACTTTCACTGAGTGTGGTGGGTTTCAGCCCAGTGTTACACACAGCTGACTCTCCAAGGAGGCTCAGAAGAGTCTGTGCAAGCTGAAGCTGCAAAATCTGGTATGGAACTCACATGGAGTAAACTTACCTGCTCTTATGAAAAATAATTAGAAGTTGTCTAATTTTGGCAGAAATGTTATATATTTTCTTAGAGTCCTTTGGGCACCATTTTCATGTTCCTCTGAATGTTGAATGACAAGAGATGAAGACTAAAAAGTTGAATTTTTAGGAGATTTTTGGATTGCCAAATTATTGCAGGAAAAACTACAGAATTTTTAAAATGCTGAAATGTTTCATTTTAACACTTTGAAACAAAATGCTAACACATAGAAATAAAATGGTTTGAGTATTCTGAGCTTGTTGTTTTGTTGGGTTTTCTCCAATCTTGAGATTCATATAATTCTAAAGAAAAAATAAATGGCTTGAAAATTAATTGGTTTGGGTTAAGCAAAATTTTGAGGGTTGACTTAACAGTAAGTTTGTGGGGTTTTTCTCTTTTTGGTCTGCTTTCTAAAGTTAAAAATCTTGTGAGGTCATATCTGATGATGTGCTTCTCTATCAGATTAGCAGCAGAGTCTCATTTTAGTAGAGGAGAGAAGCCGGTGATCAAAGTTCTGGATGTGTAGCCGAGGCCTGGGTATCTGAAGGCTCTTGAGTTTGCAGTGTCTCTGTCATACAGGAGTTGCCCCTCCAGCTCAGGGTTTCTGAAGCTGGGAAGACTTCTGTAATAGGTATCTGGCATTGCTACAGTCCATCAGGTGAAGACAAAGATGCATGTAAGAGAGTAGTGGTAATCATCATCATTGCCAGTGTGCCAGCCAGCTGGATACTGGTTCATGGATGCTCCTCTGCAAGAGCTTAGCCTCAGCCAGTAAATCCTGGAGGAGTCTTACGCCAAAGCTGGATTAGCTGGGCAAATACTGATTTGGAGTTTGGAAAGTTTTGTTGTTGCTTTGTATGTTCAACTAAACCAGACTCTCTCAGGGCTGTAAACCTTTTTGAGTAGTTATCACTGCATTGCCTTCCCTCTGCTCTTCACCTGTGAACTGCTCTTGTCCATCTGTCTGACTTGTTTCCTGCCTTCACGAAGGGTGAGATTCATCTGCATTCATTTGTAGCCATCTAATCTGAGCTCAGTGTCTAGACTCACTTTATGGAGGGAGAGAGGCAGACCTTTCTAGAGAGTGATTCATTCTGTCCTAGAGCAGATGCTTAAGATAGGTCAAATTCATCATTTTCTAGATTGCCTAGTTTCCTGCACTGAAAATAAAGAGAGTTTGCAGTGTCTCAGGTGTAGACTTTAGTCCTGTACATTTTTAGTTCAGGGACATGGATTCCATCATAACACTGGTAGGATGGGATCTATGTGCGGGAATCCTGAAAATTATATGTGAAGTGTTTGAGGAGCCTGACTTCAAGAAGATAGGACAGGTGCCACAAACCTGTGGCGCAAAGTGAAACTAGGAATTCAGGAAGCACAAGTAGACCCTGGGAACCTGGCTGAGGGAAAAATGGTTAATTTGGGCCCTGTGGAAATACACACTCTATTTTAAGTATTGTGTGTGAGGTTCACATGGAAGTGAAGCTCAGCAATATTCCCAGACCCCAGTAAAAAGGCTGAGGATAGTCCAATATATTGTACAATAGGGCAAAAAGTTGGTGCCAAAGAATTTTTGTCAAAAAATAAGTATGAAAGAACCACATGATATTAAGTCTGAGATGTGAAAATACTTCCTAGTGAGGAACAGCAAGTGTGTGTGCATTTTTGGTTTCAGTACCCCTCTGCTTTAATATTACAGATGACTACAGAAATAGATAGGTGTTTGTGTCCCCTTAGAGCAGTTCATTGAGAACAAAAATCTTCCTGTGTAGATGTCTCTGCACACCACGGGCTTTGTTTCCAGACACTTCCCAAAACAACAACCCTAAGTAGTTTTTTCTTCCTCTTGTTATGGCAACAGAAGTATCCAAGAACTATTTTAATTATGTATTTGCCTCTTTGCCTCTGAACTGGGTTTTAATTGTTGATAATAAGAAGAGCAAATGATTCTTCCTATGCTGGATCAGAATTTGACATACACTCACCCTGTACTGGAATCTCCATCCTGGCAGCTCGTTAAAAATGTGTTTGCTTCAAGGAGATGTAGGACTCAATTGTTTATTTGCGAAGCAGCTCTGTGGATTTTTCTCCTTTTATTCCTTGCTTTCCTTTCTTACTTTGTTTTGCTTTTCTTTTACAGCTCTAACTTGCTTTATTTGAAAGAGGAAAGCCAGTGAGGACCTGTGAGCAGTCCGACAGTTTCCGAAAAATCTTCATGCTAAAGGATAATCCAGAATTCCCCGAGGAAAAACATAGTGAATGTTGTGAGTTCCTACCAGCAATAACGTGTACTTGCAATTGTGTCTTTTGGGGGGTGGTATCTGCACTTTGGTGTTTGCTTCCGTCCCTGTGATGTACTGAGCATCTTTTCTCTCTGCTGAAACCAAAGGCAGGTGTGTTTGGGTTGTGCTGCAAAGCCAGGCTTGAATTTCTCTCCCTCTCTCTTTTTTTCTTTCTTTTAATGTCTTCAAAGGCAGAACAGTGTTATCTAAGGAAAGATGCTGCGTTTCTTTTCCATGGACTGCTACAGTTATTTAACACACAACTATCACTTTTTAGTTAAATACATCAGCCTGCATTTCAAGGCATGTGACTCTGTAGGCTAAGAAGAATGAAAAATACTATGGATAGCAGTTCAGCAATCTACAGGTCAGATTCAGGAGTTCTATACATGCCTATACAGTGGCTGAAATTGTGTAGTCACTTTCAAGTTAGAGGAATGCTAGTAAGTTTTTTTGCACCTGGTATTCCAAACTCCTATTACTTTGATCAGTTTGTTACATTAGTTTGAGGATTTTCAATACAAATGCTCCTCTCAGAGGTTTGTGTTCATGGGAAGTGAAGTAGCACACCTTTCAGAGGGAAATACAGTCACATAACTAAGACCCTGATCAGTTGTGGCATATGATAAAAGAAACTGTTCCCATGAGGGATGGCTAAAGAGAAGGCATACATATTTTTATGTTCATTATTTTTCTCATGAAGCCCACTGCTTTTCTGGGTTGAAATAAAAACATCCTCAAAAACTGGGGAAAACAAGAATTCTCTGCCTGCCAAATTTGAGTATAACCCTTACTTTTATCTTAAGAAGGAACCTTGGTAATTTCAAAATTAGGTTAGTATTTAAATCCTTATGCCCAAAGTATGCGGTGGTCCTTCAGGATGTTCGTAGTGATAAAACAGCTACAGATTCTTCCAGTTTGAGCAAGTAGTTTTTGTGCTTTACATAAAATTAGTAAATATAAATATATTTTCTGAGTGCTGGGCATGTCTTTTAGCTCCCTGGAAGCTGGATGCCCTCCTTTGCTCTGCTTTTACCTTTGGGTTTAGATTTTGGGAAGCAGATTGAGACAGAGTCTTGCTTTCCCAAGAATCACTTGCAAAATACATGTTAGAGAGGACACTGAAAAATCTTCATAATCTCTCCCCTTTCCCACATGCTTTGATCTACAGTGAAATAGTTAACAAAGCTGACATTTGGAATTGTTAGCTACTAGTACCACTACGCTGCCAAGTTAGTAACTCATTAAGATGAATAAGAGGCCTCTGAGACCTGCAGCTTCTCACTGTCTATGTATCCAAGCAGATGTGGCCATATCAGCCTATTCCCACACTTTAAAAGACTTCTTTGAAACCACAAGGGCTTACTTTGCACGCTGACATCCTAGAACAGAGGAGGGCAGCTTTAAATAATAATAATAATAAACTGCCCTAGCATGCAAAGCTGTTGGGATAACAGGAGATGTTTGTTCAAGATGTTGCAATCACCTCCACTGATTGCGACAGCAGCATTGACTCGTGTGGAGAAGAGCATTCCCCAGGTCCTCCAAGGTATGTGGTGTGCCAGATCAGCCAGATAAAATGCATGAGAGAAGGAGGCAATCATGGGGATGGAGTATCTGCTGAAGATGCTGTCAGTGTAATTATTACATTCTGCCCTGTCCTAAATGGTTTAAAATGAGCCCACTTAAAAGTGCAGCACGGTGGTCTGCTATTGCAGTGGCAAAACCCTGAATTGTACTCATGAGGCCCAGGTGTGTGCACAAAAAGCAGCGCTCTTCTCACCAGGTACTGCTGGAAAGAAAGTACTATTGAGAACTGCTCTCACCCTGGCATCCAGGACTGCTTTCTTTTGGGAGTCATCCATAGATGATTTAGAGTTCTTTAGAAGTTCCCCAAGAGCATATTCTGTCACCTGGCTCTGTTTGGAGGACAGTGCTGCAAGGAGGTGGTCAGCCAGGTTCTTCCTCTCCCCTCCCTTCTTCCCTTTGTCCTCTCAGGAAGATAAGAATACCAGAGATGAGGATGGATGGTGTTTCTGCTAAAAGGAAATGCCGGCTGAATTTTACTGAAAAATACTACTCTCCTCTGTGAGTGTTTGCAGGGTGTTGTCACATTGAGATGTGCGGAAAGCGATCAGACCTTTCCATTGCAAGCAGTAGCTGTTCTCATCCCTTCCGCTGCCTCCTCCTGCCACCCAGGCAAATTTCGGGGGGGGCAGTAAATTGGGACCAGTGTATTGTATCCACCTAGAAACTGCCTGTTTACTAAACAGTACAAATTTCTTGCTTCCTTTCTCTTGCTCTCCTCATTCAGATGAAGCACATTTCTGGAATAGCAGAGCTTGTTCAAATCAAGTCCATATTCCTCTTTAGCAAAAAGAAAAAGGGATGTCAGGAGGATTTGTTAAGGAGTAATGTTTATTTCACTTAGTAAGGGGTAAAAACAAAGCGGTGTGAGGCTCCTTTGCTCTCACAGGAGAGTACCTTGAGAATTCCAGCATATGGTTTTGCAATTTTCTGGTAGGATTTAGGTATCCTGAGTTGTTTTTTTTTTCCATCGTGAAACATATGCTGCAGCTTTTTTGGAGTGCTAGCCACATAAGCACAAACACATTCTGACAGGAGCAATGAATAAACTCTTCATGTTCCTCACTCACAGGCATTTCTTCACTATTTTTTTTTTTGTGCTTATGCGAAAACCTCTGGCACAGTTTGTGGGAAATGGAAAATAAATCTCTAAATCCAGTATGTGTCAATAACTGAAAAGTCTACAGTTGATCTCATATCTATGACTCTTATTTTGGGCAAACTGCAGATGTCAGGATAGTAAGCATCCCTGCTTCTCTCTCTGACAGGCATTCCATGCCTGCCTGTGGTGGGAACCTGCTGCCGTAAGGGCTGACCTCAGAGAAGGTCTTGGGGACTGCAGCTACACAGGGCTTAGCCCTGGTTCTTCCCCATTTTTGAGCTGCTGCCTCCTTTCTCCACTGTGTGGCCCTCTTTGCTCCTTTCACCATGGTCCTATCTTGTCTGTATAGCTACACAGGCCGCAAACTGTTTCTCCTGGCACCTGGACCTGCAGTGGGGCTGGGAGTGACAGCTACTGGAGCTGATGTCAGTGCCACTGCTTGAGGCACCTGGATGGGCTGGCAGCAGCCCCGGCACACCCTCTCACCAGAGCATCACCTTCTCCACACTGCTGCTGTGACAGCCCCTTGGAGAGGAGGCATACACAAGTGATGAAAATTGAACACTAGTGAGCCTTTTACAGTGGTTTTCTGAGTGCAGCCATCTCCAACACCTTGAGCCTCGGGTGTGGTTAGCAGTGATGCCCATTCAAACAGTGATGAGTTGTGCACATCTTGGAAGAGCGATGGGACATTTTGACACATGCAGCCTTAATGTTCCTGAATGTCTTTGCTTTTGAATCACTTTGGTATCCATATGCGAAACCACTTCATGGTTTTCTAAGGAAATTAACAGGCTGCTGACAAAAGCAAGAGCTGTGTGTGTCTGTTCTTCTGAACAACCGCCCGGTACGTGGCACTTGGTATTTATAGGGAAAGGGGAAAAAGGGAAGAATCACTGCCATTTGAGAAATGTCTCTCAGAAATGGCAGTAATTTATTCCCAGGCACTATTCTTCATTAAGAGCTACAAACAGCTGCAGCTTCCCTTTAAATAGAAATTGCATTCTGTAGGCATGCTATACATAGGGCTTCAGGTTTCTGACATTTCTCTGCCAAAAATCAGAAGTATTTCTCACCAAATAAATGTTTATTCAGAAAGTCTTGTTTCCTGGCTTTTATTTCACATCACATGCTTCTGCCGGCCAGACAAGAGCAGCTCAAGGCTGACATGTAGGAGAGGAAGCTGAAGCAGTTTGGGTCTCTTGCAGGGCTTCAGAAAAAGTCTCTGACTGTAGCTTTGGGCCTTTGGTTTGGCAGTTTTAACTGATGAACACTGTATTAAAGTGGACGTTGCAGAAACACAGCGGAGTTACTGTGTCTGTGCAGAAGCTTACCCCCTTTCCTGGCCCTGATGCTACTCTCCTCTGAGTGCATGGGTGCAAACCTGCTTTGGTGTCATGCAGCAGCAAGGCTGTTTCAGTGGTGAGGAATATTCTATATAATCAGTATATGGGCAGCATGTGAGAGCCAGGCTGTGTCTGCTTCCTCCTGCCACCCGCAGAGAGGTGGCCAGAGTGGCCTTGAGTCCTGCAGAGGAACATGCAGTGATGAGGCCATAAGCCACAAGCACTTGGGAACTGCTGCAGGCAAAATGCCTTTTTATTCACTTCTGTGCAGCATCGTTGGGTTTATCTCCCTCTTCTCTCTCTTCTCCAAACACCTGCTGACTGGCTTCTCAACTCAAGACTTTTGAATCTGTCTTTTCTCTGCTGTCTTTTCCAGTCTGAACTGCTGAGTTTCCCCTCCTTTTTTTCCATGGCCTATCTGTTGGATCCATACTTTCCATTTGGTGTGCCAGTCCCTACCACTCCAGTAGATGACTTCACTGTCATAGCAGCCCAAGTTGGTTGCTTTTTGTGATCTGTGGCTATGCTGGTCCTGACAAATTCAAGATGTCTTCCTCCTCCCCATCTTCCCCAAGTTCTCTCCACACCCCTAAGTTTATGACTTACAGTATGCAATCAGTGTATTAAAATAATTTTTAGTTAGGTCATTCATTATTCTCTTTCTTTCTTCTTGGCCTATATAGCTTCCAGAGAATTGAGAAGTTGTAATTTCTCCAGGGCTAAAATCCAAGTCTTTGATAGGCAGGCATGATGCCTGGGGCCACTACATGTTGCTACCGGTTGTCAGCTTTGTAAAACTTATCCTGCAGAGCAAAGAAATCTGGGCACAAAGATTGTACTCTTCTTTTACTGTGGCAAGCTGTAGTTTCCCAGTCTGTTCTGCCTTCCCTTCATTGTCTTCCAAGCAAATGGCTGTAAGATTATGACTCCCATGTTTGGACTGAGAACAGCTTTTGCCTGAGCAAACAGATTTCTCTTTGGCAGTCACTTTAACTGCTGTCCCAGCTTTTTGCTGTCAGTTTTGTTTCATGATTTGGCTTTAGAGAAGTCCAGGCGGTACTAGTGCACTGGAGTGGGTAAACACAGCAAGGAAGACAGGTGAGTGTGTTTGTTAATGATTACAAACCAGGGTGGTTGCAGTTTGGTCCATGAGAGCAAAGCATCTCCTCTAGTTCAGCAGTATAGCTTATGCTTGCTCTTATTTTTAACTTGGTGGTGTCAACTAGGGAAACTTCAGGTCCTTACTTGCAGCAGTCCTTGGTTCAAGAGACTTCTAGTGAAGCCAAGAAGAAGCCCTGGGAACCAAGCCCAGCCTTCATGGATTGACAGCACAGCATGAAAGCTGCTCTAGCAGCTTTGCAAGTTGTGTCTAGGATGAAGATGACCAAAATACAGGTGTCTCATGCCTGTGAGAATATTTCTTTTGCTGCTCTCCTTCCTGTCTTCTTTTTCACTGCTGTTTTGTTGTGCTGCTGTGTCAGTGAGCATGACTAGTGACCTGGTTTGCTGTGCCCACAATGACAATGACAGTATCTAGTAGTCTGACGATGCTTCTTTCAAAGCTGATAACGTTTGTGGCAGCAGCAGCAGGAAGAGAATATAAATCAAGTTCTCCTAGAGGGGAGGGTTTTTTTCTATTTTCTGTTTGGAGTGTGCCTTCAAAAAGGAAGGCTGCTGCTACTGGTTGATTAGTTAAAAGGGTTCACGGTCCCTTTGTAGCAGAATGCCATTCTGAAGAGCTTGTTCATTCATATTTATTCCAGGTTTGTTTGTAGCCTGCCAGGCATGTTAACCTTGGATGCTTATGTTAGGAAGGAATATTATATACTCTTAAGCAAACTGGGAGTATTGATGCTATCAGTGATCCTTCTCAGCGAGTCACGTTCCTAGTTGTTAATCGGCATTGGTGTTTCCAGCTGCAGGCACTGATGAATGTTTCACAGGCACCTGATGGCGCAAAGGTCAAGAGGAAGAAGATAAAGCAGCATGTTGCCAGGATTTGTCTTAGCTTCTTTCCCTGTTGAGGTATCAGAAGTAGAAACGGGCTAAGAAAACCTGAAATGCTGTAGTCTCCTACTTATTTCTGATGGTTTTTCCTGACAGTTCTTTGAATAATGGAAAAACCCTTTCCCACTATGGCAAATCAAGCTTATTGCACTAGTGCAAGGTATTACCAAATTATTGCACTAGTCATAGAAGAAATCTGTTTGGGGAGTGAGGGCTGCATTAGATGAGGACAGGAAGGTTATTTGTGGGCTTCTGTTTCAGGCAACCTTCAGTCAGAATTGGGGGGGTGATTCATAAATTCACTTTGTGTCATTTCCAATGTTTGTACAGCAGTGAATCCTGCTAAAGCATTACAAAAGTTGTGCCAGATGAAAGAAGCAGAGCAAAATGTGTTTTGGCTTCCCTATTGAGCGGACATTTGTGACCAGAGCTACAGACATTCCTTGCAATGGAGAGATGTCCACAATAGCAAAAGCGGGCAAACTGAGCTTTAAGCCTTCAGCTGCCGGGAGTTTGTCTCTCTGGCAGATAAAACCTCACTTTTCACCAGCTTCATTTAGCATTTCTGATGCAAATAGTTAACAAAAAGAAACTGCAGGTAACATGAACCTCTGGTGAAGTAAAAGTTAGTTTGACACTCAGAGTGGAACAACTGGAAGAGCTAACACTTTTCATGTTCATAGTTAAAGTAATTTGGGCCTATTTTACATTTTTTGAGAGGTGTTGTTTGTTTTCTCATAAAACCATGCACTACCAGCAACTTCATTAAAGAATCAGCTTCTCATGGGGAAAAAAGGCAAAATAATGTCTCTTTGTCATTCAGTCTGTCATATACTACTGCTGTTTGAGGCAAGAAGCTCTTGTAACTTAAGATATGTTTGTTAGAGCCACAGTGAGAATTACCAGGATTCTTTTTCACTTTTACTAGAACCATTAAAATGTTTGTGTAACTATCTTTATTCAACCTGAGGGATAGCTTGTAGAGTGATCAAGGAGATAAAAGTACAAGCACTTCCTTCTTGTTATCGTTGACCAGTCAAACCAGTTCAATTGAAGGGGTTTGACTTAGTGAGCAGTCCTGCTGCTCCTAATGACATTTGTAGAACGGGTGAGTGAGCTGCAGAGCTTTATACATCTTCATTATAGGGCGAAGTCTCTTCTTAAATTCAATGAAGCAAGCACTCTTCATTAGCTCCGGGTTTTCTTGTTGTTATTATTATTCTAATGTAATTATCACTTCTCTTCAGTCAGCCTTCTGCTTGCTTGCTTACAAATAAACTCCATCTGGAGAGTATTTTGAGATGGGGAAGGTACAGTGAAGTATTGAAACTATTGTTAGCACTGTATTCTTTCTCTTCTTCTCTTCAATACCTAGAAAGGGGGTACAAGGAGATAAAAAAACCAATTTCATGGCAAACATAATATGATCCTCCTCTCTCAAAAAAGACAATGCAAGGGAAGACTGTCGAGTTATCTGCCTAAGCATATGCAATGGGAGAAAGCATATCAGAAAGATATCAGAAAGAAATCATTTATCGGTCTGTGAGACCCCTGCAGTTCTTTGCTTCAAAAAAGCAGCATTAAGACCTGAGGAATCATCCCACTCTATTCTCAGATGACATGTTTCAGCAGTAAGGGCACAATGAAATACCTGCTGACTGCAGGGAATAAGAAAGGCTCAGTCACAACGAGTACATCTATTTGTGCATCTGAGCCCTGTGCAGAGATTCCCAACCTGACAAGGTGCTTTGCTCAGGCTAATTAGCCCTACTTCTCCCCTTACATCTTCTCTAATTATGCTGATTAGACGAGCAGGGTGCTGCCTGACACTGGTGAGAGTGAAACAAGTATGCCTGTACAGCTCTGCCCTGCAGTGTACCATATAAATGTCTGAGCCTGTACAGCACAAGCCCAGGAGTGTGTACTGTGTGGCTATGAAGCACATGGATTTCCTGGAGTTTTATTGCATGTGCTATCAAGAATCACTCAGCTGTGATTGGCTTGCTGGGATGGCAGTAAAGGTGCTAAGCATTAGAGAAAGTCTTGAACAACTAACTGCCTGTAGTCTCTGTCAGAAAAAGCACATGCTGCTAAGTGTCTTCTGTCCTGTTTGTTTTGTTGCATGAGAATGACTTCTGGTTTTGGAGGTGGTGGTCTGGAGCTCCAAGTCAGGGAGGCAGGGAGACACACGACAGAAATGCCCATGCAGACAGTTGGAAATGGTGAGACTGAGGAATCAGAGTGTGAGAAACTTGTACTTTCTGCTTTTCATCCTATTTATGTGTGCAGGACTGGCAGAAAAGTGGGTTGGCAGGTTGAATTAGATTGTGAAACCTCACTAATTAGCTGTGAGTTCCCCACTCCACCTCTCCTTTCTTCTCCCTTCCCAAGTGGGATTCTTGCAGGATGAAATGAGTACAGGGAGGGATGACCTTCATAATTCAATGTTTTAACATTCAATTCCAGCTGTAGCTACTGCAGTATAGGTAAGTTTGCTGTCAAATACTGTTTCAAAGACATTGACTGAGCTTACAGAAGACAGGTTTTAGAAGAAACAATCAAAGAAAAATCCCGACAACCACAAATGACAAGAAATAAAACTATTTTTGCTCATTATAGTAGAAATGGTGTTTTATACTCCTGACTGTTCTTCCTCTTGACTGGCACCTTCCTGAGAAAGGCAGTTGAGAATGAATGCATATGTATACACACATACACACATGCCTATCTATATATACATTGATCTTAGTGAGCCTGGTAATGTAAAAATAAGTGCAAAAGCGTATGCTGATTTTGGCAAGTTGTTTTAGTTGCACAGTTCCCTGATTTTCTTCATTTCAAAGGTGCATTAATGTTCTGTGTATGAAACCTGAAGCGCGATAGTTAGATCTGTTGTCGAAAGATGGATGTCCATGTTTCATTCTATATTGTGAAACGGTAGTTCTCAAAATATCATGTCAAGCCACTACCATGAATAAATAGCTGCTCTGTGTTATTTTGGGGAGTAGCAGTTTCCAAGACAGTTAATATGATCGCAACCATTAAGTGAGTAGAAAGTGTTTTGAAAGAGTAGAATGAGCTTTGTTGGCTGAAATGGCTGGGTCACAGCTGAAAAGGAAGAGCTTGCTGTTTTAAAGCATAGCAGACATTTTAGACATTCTTGTTGGGATGCTTCAGTAACGCAGTTGTGTGAAAGGCTGATAAGGGAATGTGCAAGAGCAGTGCTCATAATTTAAAGTGCCCAAAGTTGGCACTTTCTGTGCTAATGTAAAATAGTAATAAATATAAATCGCATGTTCTGGAATTCCCGGATCTGCTTATTAGCAGATCAGTGTGTAAACACTGGCTCAGTGTGTCTAGTACTAGAAGGATGTGTTTTGTTCTTGCGAAGGGATGTCTGCTTGCACCGCACCCCCGGAGCCTGTATGAGATAGGCTAGATTCAGACTGAGCTGTACTCTGCGTTTTCTAAAGAAAGTCTGTTTTCTATAAACCACTCATGAAAACAGTAAGTAGATGATTTCTTACTGCAATGCAGATATTTCACCAGTTTTAAATCACAACTATTAATGGTTTCACTTAAGCTGTCTAATCAGATCTTGCCAGGAACACCCTAACAGGTCAGCTCAATCAGAATTGCAGATTCAGTGTTGCTCCTTGGTCAGATTAGGACTGGCAGTTTCCAGTTTACTCCCAGATCTGCGCTCATTAAGTGCATAAAAATGGTTTGAAAGAGTGGAAGGAGCTTTGTTCACTGAAACAACTGTATTGGGATTGAAAGGAGAGAGCAGCAGATGAAAGAGCATTGGACCACTAGTGGCAGGGAATGAATCACAGCATTTACACCACATAGTCTTTGTAGGCCTGTGGTAGCTGGTTTTGCTGTTACAAACTTGAGCCCTGAGCGTCCTTGTTGATCTGTACAGGCTTTTAAGGCTGTCTGGCATGTCAGGACTGGAGCCTTAGAGCAGTAGGGAGTGGTGTTTATCCGTGGTCAAGGAGGGGAAACCACTATGCCAAAACAAAGCCTGTTGTCTGATGAGGCCAGTGCTGAAGGTAGTGCGTAAAGCAGTGGTGATTGCTTCTTTGGGAAAGCAAATGGAAGCAAGATAAATGGTCCTTAAATGAATTACAGTTGGTATTTTAAGGCTTATGTCATAATGCATTTAAGCTCAGTGAAGGCATTTCTTTTTAAATGTTCTTCAGGACATCTCTTCGGTTCTGTGATTTTTTTTCTCTTTCCATTTTGTTTTGGTGAGGATGGTGTGGGGGACGTGAAATTGCAGATTGATGATTGTTTGTCTGTAAACTGTCTTACTGGAATGGAGACTGTAGGAGGCTTTCGTATGGCTCTTAGTCAGACCAGTGCCTTATCTAAACAGTATTTGACACTTGAAGATGCTACACATGGCTCTCATCCAGCCTACCCACTTGATCAGAGCGGACACTATGATCATGCTTGCAGCAGAGTTTGAGGAGAACTCATTCGGGGAACCATTCCTGTGTATCAAATCTTGAAAGTCTTTCCGTTCTAACAGCATCCTTTCACTTGATTTAATATAGTTCAGAGGTGTACCAGGAAGGAGAATTTGGTATCTTGATGAAGGAAGTCACAAAATGAGGTCAGTGCTGTGTCCTGACATCACCATGAGGTACTTTTTTTGACATTGAATTAATATGCAATAAATTGTAGTGGTAGCTATGCAGCAGCTCTAAACAAACGCTGCAAAAACTTTGATCTCAGGCGGTGTTTCTCACTACAAATGTAATTATCTGTGTGGACCATCAATCTTAAGACTAGTAATAGCAGCAGTGTGGGAGAGCTTGTGGTATCCAGTCTGAGGCATTTCTACCCCGCTGATGTCAAGCAGGCTGACAGCAGGTAGGAGACTGACGGCAGAGGTCAGGTGTTGCTGGGCTCATTGCCTTCTGTTTTGTGGTGGAGCAGGGGAGAAATTGTATACTTGATCTTTACCTGAAAACAATAAGAAAGGAAGAAATACAGAGGAGCATATGTAATTAGAGAAATAAAATGGCAGTTCATGCTGCTCTTTTCATACCATTTCTTGCATTAAAAAGTAAATTTCATAATTCCTGACTTCTTATTTTCTTATTTCTTTAGATTCAGCTTACAATGATAGGAGCATTCTTCCCGTGGTAAGAGGTAATTCTGATATGCAAAATTTGAAACCTAAGGGATAAGACAAGCGAAATTACATTGCTTTAATAAATAAGGAATAATTTAAATGATTCCTGACCCATTACTGATTACTTTATGCTTTCACATGTGAAGGCAACAAAGGAGAATGGGAAAAATTTTGCCTTGGTAAGGTTTGGCTGTATAGTGCTAAGCATGGCTAGATTTGAAGCACAATGGAAATATTATGTGTTTCTTAGAGTGGGTCTTCTGGGAATTTGAGAAGATGCCTGATGGGGAAACTGGAGTTCAGACCCCACCTTCTCTCTTGCTCAGCTTTCTCTGGGTTTCTAGTTTGGTTCTGACTTGTTTCTTAATTTAAGCAATCACCTCTGCAGTGTATGCTGGTTGCAGTCAGTCTTGTCCTATGCTGCCTGGTCATGAAATGCATCTATGATGCGTAGTGCACTGAACCTGGTAGAGGCAGGTGTTGCCTTTTGGAAGGAGAATTGCATTTCTTGGTTTCTATTATACCTTTAAAATTTTTCACTTTCCTTTCCATCTGCAAAGAGACTAGCCGGTGTTTAGATATTCATGTACTGACTCCTGCAGCCCTTTCCTCTTGTGCAGCCTGCGGTTTGGGATGACTCCAATGGTACAGCGCTGACTTACAATCAGGAGAGATGGTGGCAGAGCCAGAAAGAAAAACTATATGATGGGTGACTTGAGGCATGTCATGACCAGTCAGTACTGCAGCCATAAAATGGAGATAATGATACTGGTATCACTCTCTGGTAAGGCATTATGACATGTTTTCATGAGTATTTCTGCTCCAGAGCCTGGGTGTTTTTAGCCTGGATTCCAGGGAAGTGAGGTGTGTGTGTGTGGTTGTGGTGATGATGTCTGTCTGTCTGCTTATCCATCCCCGTTTCCCCACTCCCGTAATATTGTCTTAGCTAATTCCCACCAAATCCGGCAGGAAGTAGAAGTCTCAAAGACAATTAAATTCCTAAAATTTTTTTGTTATTGCTGACCTCGACAGGCAGGGAAGGTGAGAGGCATGGGTGAGTGCTGACACTGAGGAGGAAGGGATAAGCCAAGCTCTGCCCTTGGTAACTCTCTTTAGCAGTGGCTGGCAGTGAGTCTCTCCACTGCATCCAGTGAGCTTTGGCAGTCCTTGCCCAGGTGCCAGCCTGACACGGCAGGATGTGGAGCAAGGCTGAGCTGTTGGAGGGTGCCAGAGGGAAGATGATGTACAGAGATGGGTGCATTCAGAGGGACAGCAGAGATGCAGAGCACAAATCCTGCTCTCTGTTGGGTAGAATGGGACGTGTTACTAGGA
Source organism: Psittacula echo (assembly GCF_963264785.1). Lineage (NCBI taxonomy): Eukaryota > Metazoa > Chordata > Aves > Psittaciformes > Psittacidae > Psittacula > Psittacula echo. The sequence continues at coordinate 67,110,444 of NC_137737.1, read as the reverse complement.
GGGCTCTGACTGAATTTGCTGCTCGAAATCCTGCTGGTGGTTTTGTTTCAGGCTGCTCTGAACATGCTTCCCTTATGTTCCTGGGATGTTTTCAGTCCTCTCCTGGGCAGAGCTGGTTTCCTCTGCCATGAAGAACTCTGAATCTTTCCTGGCACCTTTGGCAAATCTCTTGCACTCTTTCCCCTCCATGTTGCTCGCATTTAGCAGTAAATGCAAATTTAGAGCTGCCTTCTTTTCCTGTAACTGTGGGACTTCTCCCCGTGTATCCAAAGTGGAAGAGCCTGCCCATTCTTAAGAAGAATTTCTCTTGTTGTCCTCATTATGCACATGTAATGTCTGGCAGGCCCTGTTTTCAGTGACTGTTGAATTTCTCCCTTGTACAGCTCTGTTTGTGCCTTCAGAGCATTGGCCTTTTTCTGCATAGGGCCTCTCACTTATTTGGCACAGCTGTTTAGTTTTGTATTGCTCTGTACGTTGAAGGTAGCTACATGGTAGTAGTAATATTCACAGGGATGTAAATTTATTATCTTGTATTTATTAACTCAGTGGGAGCACATGTTTATCCTCTACGCTTGAGTGCTGCTTTTAAATGGTACTGTATATACAATAGATAGATTGAAAGTTGACTAAGTAAACATCCTCAAGGCTGAAAGAATAAGCATGAAAGATATGCAAGAGTTGCAGCCTGGTTTTTACCACTGGTTTTTGTCTGGCTTGCTGATGTACATGGTTGTAGCAGTTAGATGTCTCACTTATGCACCCAGATAAAGCCAAGATAGTTTAAAGCAGTCACATTCATCTTGTGTCTTGAAGAATAAGTCTATACTTTGCAAGAGAGATTTGCAAATTGATTTATTTTTTTTTAAGGGATATATATATAAGCATCCTTTCACTGGGAAGAAGGGACAGGTGAACAAGTAGCCAGCTGACCACAGGTTCTGTGGCTTCTGCAGGAATAATCATATGAATACCAAGACTCTTGAACTATCTTCAGGTCAGTTGTTTTCAAAATGTTAGTTTAGGTGGGTTTAAAGTTCAGTTGCTTTGAAATGGAGAAGCCATGGCTGGGAAGGAACATGACTGGAAAGCATCATACTGTAGCCTAAAGTCAGCTTTGAAGTCTCCGAGTCTTTTTATTGACTTCACAGACTTTAGGTTAGGCCTTCAGTACAGAAAGTCAAGATCAGATATGTCTCCCAAATTATTTTTCAGGGGTTATTTATATGTTTGATGTGTACTTCTCTGCCATTTTAATAAGAATCTCTAATATCAGACATTATTATTACTATTGTGCAATTAGGTTTGTAGGCCTTGGTCAAAGCCCAGTTTGGGTAGGCGTTCGAGTACTTAAATGGTAATAAAAAGACTCTCCAAACCAAAGAGGTCATAACGTGCCTGTGTATGTATGCGTGAAGGAGAATGGAGGTTTTGGAGATGGTGTACACTGGCTCCTGAATAAAAACCTTCCTTTGCAATCATTTTGCGGGTGGTAGCCAGGGCTGTTGTGCAATGAATGGACTAACTAGTCTAAGAAGACCTTTAACTTCTGGCTGAAAATCCCATCTTTGAATCAAAGGGAAGATGACTAGAGTAGCTTCAGGTTTTGTCTATGAGCTCATACTTATTAGTATTTTTGGTTTATTTTCACGTACTTCCTGTTTGCACTGAAGTGGTGCAGAAGACCTGTTTGTGTAGATCATGCCACATCCATTTTTCTGACAAGACAGGACATTTCCCTGTAGTGCATTTTTGAGTGTTTTGCCCTTTTAAGTTCCTGGGGTCCGAACCTCATGGCTTCCTCCACTTCTCTTAAGGAGTTGTTAATTGTCATATTTAGCCTCATTTTCACTTTTTAAAATTTCCCATTAATCTTAAGTTGCTCAAGACTACATCTGACATGAGTCTTACTCATTTATGATGTTGGACATACCAGCAGGATGGAAGCAGCAGTAATGGGTTACTGCAAGTCATCTGTGCCTTCAGTACCTGCTGGGAGATGCTCCTGAGAAGCTGTCCACATGATATGTCAAACCCCAAAGGAGGGGAATGTGCCTTGGACAAACACTGATACTGAGATTTTCAGGTTTCTCCAAAGTAAAGTGACTGAGCCTTTTTTGGCTGGCTGAGTGGTGTTGAAGTGGTGTTGCTGCACTTCAGAATTTCTGAAGGCCTTGTTTCACCACTCTGCCTTTGATTTCCTTCTACTACTCTCAGTTCTTTCTTATTTTCCTTTTAGTCCTATATGCTCTTTCAACAGCAAGTTTTCATTTCTTCCTTTTTATTTCCACAGTAGATAGTGGAGTCACATCCCACATGGCTCTGCCATCTGGAACAACTTCCCTGACTCATTCCTTTTGGGTTTCAACTTTATCCTTGGCCTCTGTGTGTTAATGTTCTTTCTAATGAAACAATCACAGTTTATGCCCAGAGGCTTCCAGTTCTTCTCTGCATAGCCCTTCTCCTCAAGACACATAGCTTTTGCTGCCCTTTGATACACAAGGTTTACTGTGATTCGTGCTTATTATTAGACAAGAAAGACCTATTTTAGGGACATCTGATCACATACTTACATCTAATCCCTGTTCAGGTAAACACTTGAGGCACATTCACCATTTTACCACTCCTTTATCCCTTTAATTTCAGTTGGCTCCACTGTTGGCTCTACATGTTTAAGTACTGTGAACATCAGAAAGCCTCAACTGTGAAAGATGGTTTTTTATATTAAAAAAAAAAATCCAACTAAAGCATATTGCACAGCCTGAAAGTAATGAAAGATTCAACAGAGAAGTAAGATTTCAAATCTGATACTACATCTCCTTAAATCTTATCTTGAAAGCGTCAAACGTGCTGTAAAATCAAACAAAAAATCCAGCAGCCTTGCTTTTCAGTCTGTTGACTCAAAATATTTTCGGCTGTACAGAGATTTTCAGTAGTTGACATAGTATGCAGTTGTTCCTGCTAAAGTAAGAAAGTCTCATGCTTTCTGGGATCTCATAGTAGAGCTGCTGAGTTGCAACACTTGCATAAAAAAAAATGAGGTTAGTTTATTGAGTGGTTGGACACAATTTGCAATACTACTGGTTTTCTCCTTGTGGCTTTCCTAAAGCTTCCATGAGATGAGGGAAAAATACAGCTAATAGCAAGCTATGCCTGGGCACTACACAGTCCCAGCTTTGTGCAGAGCATGGCTTTGGCATCTGGAATAGGAGCTCAGTGCGTATTAGCAGCGGTATATTCATTGACATAAATCACTGTCAAGAGCAGTGGAGGAATGCAGCTGTGTATTTTGTGAGCACTGGATGCAGTCTGTCTCAGACTGACCGTGAGATCATGGAAAATCTGCTCAAACTTGTGTCTCAGACTGTAAGTCTTGGGTGTGAGGCACTGCAGTCAGATAACCAGTCACTTTTGGGATAAATGCAAGCTCAGTTGCAGGGCTCCTACCCGTTTCCCCCATCCTTGCCGCTTTCTTACCATTTCCCTCTTTCTTCCAGGCCAGAAGGTTTGTCCAGAAAGGACCCATGGGAACACACATCCTTCCTAATTCATAAAGAGTGAGGAGAGTAGAACAGTGTGTGGCAAAGCAGCCCTTTGACTTTTGATTCTCATTTTGATTCTTGTCCTTGGGGGTCGCACATCATTTTCAGTGTGTCTCCCATCAAAACCAGGGAGGGGAAGTGCCTTCCTCCCCAGGAGTAAAGCTGCCCCAGTGTGTCTAACCTTCACCATAGGAAGTCACAGTGATGCTGAGGAGAAGAGGCAGGGAAGGTGCAGTCAAAGCAAAGTGTCACAGGCTGTTCTTGCAGCCCATGAAGGCAAAGCTACCAATAAATTTATTACGGAAAACAGAATGATACCACTGTGGCCCAGCTTCGGGCAAAGTAGTACAAAAAAGAGAGTAATAGCATTGAGTGCAGAGTGCTTTCCTAGGTTTCTCAAGGGGGTTTTGTTTGTTTTCGTTTGGTTTAGGGTTTTTTGCTTGGTTTGCTGTCCCTACCTAAGCATCCAGCTGAAGTCTTCCAATCACAACCATCCTCTCCTTGCCTTGGATCACTGGGGTGTGATGCAATGACTTCTTGTTTGCTTCTAGAGTGATGACGCAGGCGGCTTTGTAGCATGAGAATATTTTTGAAGCCTGAGTGTGGGTGTACGATTGTCCAAGTTGAGGGAGTTTTAGTACAGAATTTGAATCACAGTGCTTTGTTAATGAGGTGTTTGCTTTTGTCCTCCTTAAAATAAGAAAAGTAACTGAAGACTGTGTAATGCTTGATTCCTTGTGAATCATGGGGATTGCATGGTTTAAAAGTGTGTTTGCTAACGTCCTTTTAAAATGCATTGCTTTTGTGCCTCTGACATAGTTCCCTATTCAGACTCCCAGGAATCTCTACATTTTTACATCTCATAAATGCTCGGTGGTTGTAAAACACCTTCCTGTGTGTGGAAGCGAAGATGCTGATGCGAGTAAAAAAGATTCATGTTTTTCTTTTAACATTCATCACAGTTCTTGGAGATTTTCATGGAAAATTCACTTCCTGAGGACCAAACTAAGCCTCTTCTTCACAACTTACCATGATTAGACTGTAGGATTAAGCCAACCTGAAGCAATGTTTTGAGGAGTTTCTGAGCAGTCCATTGTCCCCAGTAAAATCTCTTTTTACTTTGCTTTCCATTCTGCAGAAAACATATTCCTCACACCAGAGCTGCCATGCTCATCAGTTCAGCAAATGTTTCCTTGGCATTGCACTTGCTGTTTTTGAACCACAAAATGCTTTTAGGTAAAGTTATCATAATATAAACTGAAAATTGACAGGCTGAATAGTTGTGGTTAGTATGTGCTATAGTGGTGATGACATGGGAAAATATGTTGTTTTTCTCCAGATGACTGTTTGAGGTTAGTTAAAGACCATTTTGTTCATGATGTGCCAGCTAGAATTCTGAGAGCATGGCTTTGAAGTAAGCAGGTTAGTTTGATTTTAATATTTTTTAAAACCTGATAAAAGCCTGTTGTCAAAGAATGGATGTTGTTATTTTGGGATGTAAAAAGAATGGAGCCAACCATTAGGAGTAAGAGGTTAAAAAGGACTAAATTTTCCTTTCCAAGTAGTTCATCTCACTGCATAATCTAACTAAAGGTGTCTCACTCACGAGGCTAGCATGGGCAAAGCATGCACCCCAGGGCAAAACCCAGCAGAGTTCAGGTGCATGTTCTTCAGCAGAAAATGATAGCGTGAAAGGGGGATGGATAGCAGCAAGCAAACCCAGTGCTTTCTGCTGGCAGCAGAAACAGCATTTTGTGGCCTGTTCCTTTTCTATCTTTCTGGTATTAAAGACCAGAGTGGTACCACATCCTGCTAGGATGGCAGCTCAGCAGAGCCATGGGTGGCATCTTACATACTCCATCAGTTATGGGACTGTCTGAACATACAGAAAATGTCATGGTGCTGAGTCAAGCAGGCAGTGCTCTAAAGGACCACAGAAACATGCGCCCTGTTCATAAGACAGAAACAAGAAAAGGAAGCATTAGGCAAGAGGTAATGTTTTATGTCCCCATATATAATGATAAAAACAAAAGTGACTCAAATGTCACTTTTTTCCCAAACTGAAGTCTTTTTGTTGTGGCTTGCTAGTCCCTGTTAGGAGTGATATGCAAAATATACAGAATTTGTGTGTGGCTAAATGATGGTTTCCTTTTCTTTCATCTGCCTCCATTTCACTTTGTGCTGCGAGGTTGCAGTGGCATGTAAAAGGCTTGACATACTCAGTGGAACGTTAAAACAGCTCCAGTGAACTGCAGCAGAAAAAGCAGCAGAGGGAAGAAGAAGGTAACCAAGCTTACCTTTTGAAATAAAACGCTGCAGTTCTGGAAAAGTCATTACTCCATCTGCTCCACGAGTGAGTGAGTTTGGGGTTAAAATTTTCTCCAAAGTGTATGTGATGTTTGAGCACAGAGAGATAAGTTAGCTGTGGAGGGGCAGCCTTAAAGGTGAGTTTGCCTGTCTTCACCCTTCTTGAAATGCTGTGCTGAAATGAGGTTGTTAGGACAGCTCACTCAGGTGACTATTTATCTGATGTTTCCATTTTTTCTCCTCTTATATGGGCTAATATTGTCTCCTTTGGGGGTGTGGGGAAAATCAGGGAGTGGAGCATGTTGCTAACATCTCCCCTGCCTCTGAGCTGAGGAGCCTCTGAAGCTTCTTGAAAGTTAGTCCACACTGACTTCTGAGTGGTGCTCCTTAGCCCGAGCAAGTATAACGAATGTATGGCTTGTTTCTAAAACTGTCAAAGAGGCAGAGGAAGAGATAGACTTTTAATATTTTTCTTATTCTGATGGTTTTCTAATGACTCCTGAAGGCACCATTCCTTCTTTTGCGTACCTTATGTCAGTACAGCTAGTACTGTGAGGAGTTTAATTTTAAGGCCCTAACTTAGGAATGCTTCCGTTTTTTCTACGTTTGATTAAATACTGTAAAATATTTGAATAGGTTATATTGATTAATAGGATAATATTGATAATACTGCCTGACAACTGTTTAATGAGTTTGAGCTTACTTGAGTATATAAAGAAGGCCAACTTATTCAAGGACAGTGAGTGCTTATGGTCGTTCAGGTAATGATCTTTCAGGTTTGGCATTTGTATGCCCAGAAATGGAGGCAGGTGGAACCGGCAGGTACTTCTCTCAGGTAGATATTCCTCAAAGTTCTCTGGAAAGAAAGATTGTGTTCCACATTGTGCATCTAAAGTAAAAGCTGAGATTTTGACAGTTCCCCAGATCAGTTACTGGCATGCATCTTCTCTCTCTTCTGAGGCCTTTCACCCCACACATGATTTTTTTCATTCACCTGATAATGGTCCCATTTATAAAACAGAAGCAGGAAAAAGCAGCAGTAGATAGAAAGTTTGTGTCTACGTGTTTAATGGTAAAACCAAAAGTGACTCAGCTGTCACTTTCTTCCAGAATAGGAGCCTTGTTGATGTGGGCTGCAAGTGCATGGTAGGATGTGTTGGCTTAATGTACCTGCTTCACTTCAGCAAGATCAATGGGCTTTTAATTTCCGCAGCCTTGCTCCCAGTCTTTGAGGCAAGCACTTGCATAACAGTTTGCTGGGACAGGGCCTTTGCCTCAAAATTATTCTGGGAGGACATTCAGGCACATGCAGTGGGATACTGAGCAGAGTGGGATCCTGATCCTGACTGGGGCCTCTGGGCACAATGCTGTCATAAATTTTAAATAATAATAATACTGTAAAAAGTTAAATAAATGTATCAAGTTAATTCTAATGCTCCCTTCCCCTCAGGCAAATTAGCAAAAATTGAATTTTCTAATAATTAGCCCAAGCAGTTATCACTGAATAGATATACCTGATTTCTGTGAATTGTGATAATAAATGAAGGACTGATCCTGCAAGGAGCAGAGAGATTCCCAGACTGACCTGACAGGATCAGGTCCAGCTGTACACAGATACTATATAAATGCATTTGCCATTAATTGAGTTAGCTATAGGTTATATGTGTTCAGATTTTGTCCAGTTCAGATGAAACTTTTGACAGTTCAGATTTTGGTCACTTACATTTACAGCCTTAGAAAATAATGCACTGAGCTGTCTGCCCTGGGCTTATTAAACTGTCATAATAAACCATTTTACAATTCCAGGCAGCCCTTCCCAAATGTATTGTAGAGCGTATTAACAAACACCTGTCAAGTTCAATTGAAATGTCTAAGTGGCCTGATCTACAGCATCTGCTGCCATGCCAGAGAAAGCAGGGCTCACACAGCATGCCAGCCACGTCAAGTAATGCGCTCCGAGATGAAGTATTTGGGAGCAGGGGGGCTTCAAGGAGTTCTTGGCTTTCCTTTCAACCTGGTGGATTTTGGTAGTGAGTAGTGAGGAAAAAAGAGGTAAAAAAATAGGTTTGTGTAAGGCAAACAGCCTTTCCATTCTGTGTTGCCTGGCTGTGACATAAGTCTCAGAACATTCCAAGCTTTTCTTTTCTTTTTTTTTCTTTTCTCAAGTTAAGATATGGAAGTGTAAACAGATCTTTTCCTCTGTTGCTGACTTGAATGCGGGCTGGCCCCTGGTACACATGTGAAGATTGCTGGGCTAGGAATGATCTTACATTCGTTGCATCATAGCTTTGCAGATAAAGTCCAAACTCCCTAGCTGCTTGTCTTGACAGAGAGTGTTGCTTGTAAGTGGTTGCTTCCAGAGGCTGAGCTTACAAAAGAGGAGAGGAAGAAAATTAGCCCAGTAGCATCTCAGAAATGTTTGTGGAGTGTTTTTTGTTTTGTGTTCAAGCTGGGGTTTTTTTTTTTTCCTCCTTTTTTATTTTTTTTAAATCATGAAATCCAAGGAGACTCAGCAATCAGCGTGTTTGAACGCCAGCCAAGACACTAAACTGGCAGCCATCCATTCTGATATCAATGTGAGTGAAATGTGTACTCAGTAACTGGATTCAGGCCCTTCATAGTTTGCAAGCAAATATTTCTGCTTTTGCAGATCAGATTAAAAAAAAAAAAACAGAAAAAGCTGTGCTGCTCTCAGGCATGTGGGAGAGAGGGGTCTGCACCTTTGCAAAGGGACATTAACATTTCTGTATCCCAGAGTCCTGCGCCTTATGTTGTCATGTTGAAGGGTATGTTCTATTTCCAAAAGGCATTTAATTACGCCTTTTAATGTTTTAACTACTAAATCTGCCTTGCATAAAAGCTCTAAGTACCTCACAGTGGTAATAAGCTGTAGGGAAGTGAAGTAAATTGGCATTTTGTAAAAAGGTTGTGCAAAACCGATGGAGAGCTATGCAAATGAGCTATGATACAGCCAGATTTGCATTTTGTCTTGCGTTTAGTGATGATATGCACAGCATGGCTTTGGCAGGCTTGCCTCTTGGGATGATGCATACACGGGTGGTATGGCCCTGTAGGGTCAATTTAACAAGCATAATGCTGTGATTTTCCATGCAGTTTCTCAGAACCACTGAGCAATGTGCAGCAATAGTGACAGCAGAAATAGATTTTTAAGAGTAAATACATCTAGTAGGAGGAAAAAGTATTATACAAATCTTTTGCCTTGCCAAAAGAAGGCTAGCACTTTTGTTTGGTGCTGCTCAACTTTCCAAAGTGACTCCCTTCTGCTCTCTTACTTATTCCTGTGTTACTCTTTGGTTAAGAAAACGTCAGGACAAGGAGTTGAAGTAGAATTCTCGTGCCCTGGGTGTTCAGGTCATTAGAGGAGGGCTACCTCTTACAAGCAGCTGACGATGCAGTTTCACAGTGCTTGAATTTATTGAACCAATGGCAGCTCCTAAGACCTGTTGTTTTGCCCAGCTGAGAAGGAAGGTGGGATCATACTTGAGATTTCTGGTGATAGTAATGCTATTCTAGGGAGAATGAGGTGCAAATTGACTCTCAGAGCCCTTTGCAGTCTGTTTTATATTGGAGAGACATGCCTGCTTTTTAAGTGTTGCTGGAAAGTACCTCTTAAATGACCTTAATTGCTTTTTTCTGTATATAACTTGCTTATTTTCAGGAATTCATTCAGTATGTTAAAAAAAATCAAATAAAAATAAATTCAATTAATTGGGATTTTTTTGGCATTGGCCTTCACATGCTGCATGTTCTCTCCAGCCAGCCGTCTATTTGAACACAAATTTATCTTTTCTGCTCTGAAAATGAACCGAATACAAGTTTCTGCATACGCTTTACTTGTCACAAGGGTGATTTTCCTCCAGCATGCCTTCCCAGTTCATCAGTGCAGTGTGACAGCTCTGTCCTGCGGGGCAGTAGGCACCTCGAAGAAGTACCGGGTGTTTTTCAATTCCTATGCTGTGATCCTGCATCACTTGGAAGTGAATGAAATGTCAGCTGCTAACCTGCAGTAGGTTTGGGGCTGGCATCTGTCCTGAAGGAGTTCAGTAGTTTTTGGACAAAGCACCTGGTACAAGGCTGTCCCAAAATTAAGCACAAGCTTGAGTAGTCTCTTCCTGTGACCTCAGCACACCCACTGCTCTGTTAGTCTGCCTTACAGAAGCAGAAGGGAGTTTGGCTGCTTTCAGATGAAGTCTGCCAAAAAAAAAAAAAAAGAAAAAAAAGCTGGCGAGCATCTTCTTCTCTCCCCTCCCCCCTTGGCTTCTCTATAAATAGTTAAAACATTTTTCAGAGCAAGTTTAGTTAATGTTTTGCAGTGGTGAGTGAATACTGTGGTGCCCTGATACGCTTTGTGCTCCTGAATCTCATTGTAAGATGCCTGAGTGTAATTTAATGGAGGTTTTTAAAATGAGAGGAAGAAAGAGTGCTATGAAATCTCGTCTGAATTTTGTCATTGACTTCATGAGAAGTCCTTGGAGTGCATTTGGGAAGAGTTTGGCTTCTCATTTAGCTGTATCATTGGATGCATGTTGAAAGTTTTCCCTTCTTATCCTTACCACATAGACAATCACGTCATTCTTGAAATGAATGCTCTGTTTGCTGCCCATATGCAACGAATTATGCGAACATCTGTGTAAGTTGCAACATACAAGAAGGCAAATTCTTGGTGGCAGGCAGCAGAGCCGGTTGTTCAAACCTCTGTCTGCAGGGGGTCTGTGTGCAGCGATCAGCTCTGTTCTCACACCACATGCTGTCAGTTTCATCTTCACTGCTTCACTACTAATAACAACTAGTAGATTTGGTCTTTTTTTATTATTTTTCTTTTTATTTTATTTTTTATTTTTTTATTTTTTGTTAAAGCACCAAATGTATAGTTTCATTTGGCAGCTGGTTTTATCAAGAAAATGGTATCAGAATCGTGTGGGATATCAGAATCATGTGGGATTTTGTGAGTCATTGCCAGAAATACTGCGGTGGGTGGATTAGCCCCTTCATAAGCGGCTACTCAGAGTGTTTTGTACTCAGAGTGTTTTGGGGGTAATAAGGTGTAGGGAAAATAGGGTCGCACCTGTGATTTTTCTGTACGCTCTCTTGGGAATGCCCTCAGTGAGGGCGACGTCCTTATTCTGTCAGCAGCTCTCTGCTGTTACCTGCTGGCACCAGAAGGAAGATGAGTGATGCTCCTCAGTCTCCGTGCAGTGTTTCTCGTGGCTGTCCCTGTGTGACAGATACTGTAGCACAAGACACATGTGTTTCAGTTGCAAGGCTGTGGCATGAGAAGCTGGGGAAGCAGCACTGGCACAAGTGTCCAGAAGAGCACACTTAAGTGCCTGTGCTTTAGGTGTTGAGGCTTTCAAATCAGCCTCGCCAACTTGTAGCTAGGTTTATTTCAGTTGCAGGTATCAATGCTTCTTAGTAAAGGCTTGCTGCTTTTCCGCCTACAAAATGCAGCCCTGTTTCCCATCTCAAACCTCGTTGGAGAATGCTTTCCCTAAAGTAAATTAAATCTGAGCACTGTCTCGTTGCTTTTAATGGCACAGCCCATCCCCATGTAGCTGGGATCTTGCCATCAGCCTGATCTCACAGGATCGACACATCCTCCCAGTAACCTTTCAGTGGGACACTTGTAGAAACATTTGCTGGTTCCATCACATGGTGTGAAGACTTTTCATCTAGAACACCATTTGGCAATAATGTGCAAGACCTTGTTTCAGAGTCCTGCTGCCTCCCAGACAAAATTACCGGTCCTTGGAAGCCAGCAGCAGGAACTGCCACTCTCAGCCTGTGCTGCCAGGACACAGAGCACATGGGTTTGCATTAGCACATCCCACGGACAGTGTGTTTCTCTCCGATGTGGGACTGAGGAGGTATGCATGTGTTTGGTCTTGCATGCTTCATCCAGGCATTTGGCAGCGAAGTTTCATACCATAAGCACATTTGTTTTGTGTAGAAGCTTTCCTGTTAAGTCCTAAAAGTATCATCCTGTCTTGTGCACTAAAAGAATATTTCCCCTTCTAAGAGATAACCAAAGCAATGTGAGGAGAATGTTTTAATGAAATCAAAACGGGGGTGGAGAGGAGGAACAGCAGAGACCTGTCTCCTGCCAATGTCCAGTCAATGCTCCTGACAAAGTGTGGAGCACTGTGACACATAGCAGAGACCTACTTCAGTGGGTGATGGCTTGTTGTGCCCTAATGCTCCCCCAAGCAGTATGTATGACAATTAAGTATGTGAGGGCTTTCCCTGTTCCAGCTTCTTCCTATTGCTTTGCTGCCCTTTTTTTTTTTTTTTTTTTCCCCCTTAGTTTGGGAATGTCCAAGAAAAACAAATGGAGTTGTTCCCAGCCAGCTCCCAGAGCCAGAGCAAGCCGTGGTGGGAGCAGGGTGAAGGTAGGGGGCTGCTCTCCAACCTTCCTGCGTGAAGCCGGAGCGCAGCTGTCGCCCGCAGAAGTCACCCAGGTGGGAGCTGCTGGTCCCTCTGCTGGTCTCCGGACAGAGCTGTGCTGGAGGCTGCAAAGCTGTGTGCGAGGAGGAGCAACCTAGCTCTCAGTGGTGGAGAGGAGACAGGGCAGAGCAGCTGGCCGGCAACTCAGCCGCCTCCTCCGGCATGAGGCAGGCAATCTGCAGCTCTTGTTGCTTTGTCTGGCATACGTGCATACCCATAAAGTGGTTATTTGATAAGGTTGCAGAGTATCTAATTGTGCTATACTGCAGTCCCTGTGAAGCGTAAGGGCTGTAGCCGTAGGTCCAAACTGAAGTAAGGGGAAGAGATATCCCTGACAGTGAGAAGGACCCCCCCTCCACACCTTGCACATGCACCATGTCAAGCAGTTGCTGGGGGTATCAAGGAGAGATCAGTCTCTCTTCCCCTAAATCACCTCTGTAACCTCTATGCTGGCAGGTCACTTGTGAGAAGGGCAGGGTGAGTGTGCAAGGCAAATCCTGTTGCAGTGAGCACAGGGGGTGTAGTAGATACGCTTTGTACCCAGCTTCCATTCCCTTGTGCATCACAGGAGGCACCGAGAAGCGGCATGAAGAGGAGCAGAATGGGCTTCTGCTCTGTATGCTGCTGGAAATGGCTTTGACTGCTTCACCAGATCAGGTTTCCTTGTGGCTGTGATGGCTGGGCATTAGCTCTGGCGTTTCTTCCCTGCCTTGATGTGAGTGGTAGCAAGATGTAGCTGCTACTAGTGGGTGGGGGGAACAGCTGCCTATCTGCAAGGATTAAAAGCCCATTTTCAGCGTGCTGCTGGACCAGGTGCAGGGATAAGCCTGCCTCAGCATGGCCTCAAAGTGAGCTCGGTTGCAGCCTGCTGGGTCTCCTATAATTGAGGAGGTGATGGTGGTCGCCTGCGTTCCTGTGAGTGGGCTGTGCATGAGAAGCAAGACACGGTGTTTGCAAACTGAAGATCGACAGGACAGGACAAGTCTGTAGTGCCACTCCAGCTGCAGAGAGCTTGCACGCTGAGGCCTGGGGCAGCACCGGCTCTGGGGATGCAGCGTGGCAGGGAAGTGGTGGCCCATGTGGTCATGGTGCCAGCAGGGCTTGTGGGGGGAGAAGTGTTGAAATGACAGCAAGGGTAACAGCTTACTTGATGAAGCAAACTGCAGCTTCTTCTGGATGCTGCTGACGGGACAGGTGGACACCAGACCTTTGTGGAGAGCTGTCCTACCCCTTGTTGTTACATAAGCCTTTATGTAGAACTTCCATAAATATCTCTGTGGATTGCCCAGGCATATTTTTCCTTTCTGCTTTCTTTTTCCCCTTCCTTTCCCTGCTTGCAGTCTGAGGCAATTTGTGGGGTTTGATGGTGGTGGGGTTTGTTTTTGAAGAAAATAATAACAGTAATAATGATTTTTTTTCTTTGTTCTGAGGCTTTTGTGCCTCATTTGGAGCCATAGTACAGTGTCTGAAGCTGTGCGGATTTAAGTCTTGCAAATACCAGCCTTTTGCCCCACAGAGGTACAAACTAACTGCATGCTGTGTGCACCCTGTGATTTTTTTTTAATCCAAAGCTTAGATGTGATCCTGCACACTCACAAAATAGGCACATAATTGTATAAACTTATCTGGCAAATAGTGCTTAAAAACAGGGCAGCCCCAGACCTGTGAGTTTCTCCATTGACTCCAGTGGACAGTGTTCCTTTCCAGAGTCAGGAGGTTCTCTGGGCAGCCCTTGGGAGAGCATCTCTTGATCTTGCAGCATGGTATCCTGGTCCCAGATGCAGGACTGCGTTTTACGTACGTGCGGACATGCATTGTCATGTTGTCTTTTGAGACAGTGCCCTACTGTAGGGTGGAATATTTCTGCTGTGTTTGAATATTATTCTTTACAGGGTAGTCAGTTGCTTCATGCTCAGAAGCACAAATGCACTCGCGAAAGATTTGCAGAGGCAGGTGGTAGCCTGTATTTTTCTTCTGTTTGCAGTTTTTAAATTAAAAACAAAAAAAAAAATCTTTTCAAGTTCTACACTGTCAAGAATGTGGGTGTCTGGCTGAATGAAAGAAAAAATAAAATCAACTTGCATAATAAATACACTAGTAAATTTGCAATTTCCCTAAACTCTTAGCATAAATACAACCACTTTTCGGGGTTGGTTTGCTTGGTTACTTATCCAAGGAAGAAGAGCAGCTTTTGAAGAAAGTTTCCCTGAATGCCTTGCCTTATTATAATTTTGTTAATTATTAGCAATGTACATACTCCAGTTACAGCATGAAATGCTACTTTACAACAAAATCAGATCTGCTTTCTTTTACATCACGTCATATGTCAAGTATGGAGAAAGACTCCAAAGGCGTTGAGCATATCTGCAAGTGGTTTTTCTAATATTTATTTAATAAGGCTATTTTTTTCTTTTTCAACATTTTTAAAGTTTACTGCCTAGAGGTAGGCACCTGGATTTATATTTAGGGACTGAAGTAAGTGGGATGGCTTTCAAAGGTCCTGCATACCTGCAGCTCTCAATGAATTAATTAAAAGCAGATGTTCTTTTTGGCAAGTTGGACAGAAACAAGTAGGAGATGCTGGGTGCCTGGCACCTTTGAAATGCTAGCAGCTAATTCAGATGCCTGAAGACGGAGTTAGGCGTTTAAATTTAGGCACCCAAGTGGGAAAAGTTTGGGTCCTGTAATGGTAACAATCACTGTCCCCTCTGTCCTGAAGTGCTGTAGCAGAGATTCATCCAAGAAGCCGGAGGTTCCTATGTGGGAGTGAGCAGGGACAGAGTATGTGTCTCACTGCAGTGAAAGCGAGCTCGACTGGCTGCCTTATAGCACATGCAAATGCGGGTCAGATGGCTTGACAGTTGGTTATGAAACTAAATAGAAATTATGCAAAATGGGATTGATTTTGCACATATTTTTAGGTTTTGTCTTTTAGGAGTTTGAATCTTTAATTAAAATACCAAAGAAGAAAAAAAAATACAGGCGACAACTGTTATGTTTCACATATATACTGGATGTAAAGTAATAGCCTGCTATGCTCTTTTTAGGGATCATTTTTATCCCATTGCAACTGAGAATATAAAGCCATCTTACAACTTGCCAGAAGTGACACCTGCTTTCATACTTCCTAATAATTACTTTAGCTTTGACAGAAAGAACTTGGCAGGGTGCATACAAATTATGACTCGCTTCAGGGTGCAAATAATGTCATAATGACTTTAAGAGTTTCTCTTTATGCTCAGGATATTTGTATGTACATGTTTTGTTGGTATGAAAAGAGAGAGTAAAGAAGAGTTTCGGGTGACTTGTTTAACTTCTGAATAAAAATGCATGTTGGATAGTGTAAGCATACAGATAAGACTAGAAAAGGAAAAACAGGTTTTCAGTGGCTATTTGAATATGCTTTTTTGTTGTTTTCGCTCTATTGCTATGAAAATATGATTATATACTCTAAACATTTACAAGGAACAAAATGACTTCTAGTGCTAGATACTCATAGTTGTCTTGCTAGGGGAGAGAAGTTGCCTATGGGTAAGTGGCATCAACCTGCAAGTACTTTTCTCCCTCTGCCCTGCCTTGCAGTGAATGAGTGTTCAGTGTAAAGTGCATTTGGATGTTGTATGTGCTCTTTTCCTCTGTTTTTTCCTATTCTTGCTCCAGTTAAGTAGAACTTGAAGTCAAATGTACTTATCTGTGTGGAAAATCAAGCTCTTTATTATATATCTGGCACCAAACTAAAGCTAGGAAGTTAATCTTCCACAGTGGTTGGTAGTTACTGAATTGCCTTAAAAGTATTCAGGATTCAACATATTAAAGTATATATTATATTTAAAAGCCCATTTTGGGAGAAGGTAGTAGCTGCACAGAGATCAGTATCAGCACAGTTTCTGGTGGAGCAAAGATGCACTTCCACATCAGGGTGGCAGGGGTTTTACCCTGGACCCTAAAAGAGATTTTCCCTTCTCTACATTATTTTATTTCTCATCAGCAACATGAAGTTCTAAGGAACTTCCTAATCCTAAGATCCTAAGGAATGCCGAATTCGGGTTCTCTGTTCACATCTGCATCCCTACCAGTTTTTATAATAGAAATGAGGCAGAAGAGAGATAGAGGCAGGTATAGGGTACTGTTAAGCAGCTCATTGATCTGTTTCTGAAGGTGAGTCAAACAATTTCTGAAAACTAGAACATGAAGTTTCCACATGGGCTTCCTTAAAGCACTCTTGCTGGAAGATGAAGGCATTGATAAATACACTGCTTTTGCAAGGCAGAATGAGCAATTGTGGAAAACAGTTGGGAGTCAGGCAGTTTCTTATCTGACAAAAAAGTACAGTATGTTACTTTTCCACCTCTGTTAAGGGACTTAAAAAGACAAATGCCTTTTGCTTCCTGCCTGAAAGAAGCTAAGCTTTTTCTGTAAAAAGAACGAATTTGGAAAACGTCTGCTGTGTTTCTGTGTGCATGTGTATTAGTCCGTGTCTTTTATCAGACAGAGCTTTAGGAGATACAAAGTTCATATGTGTGTGGGTCTTTCATTACCAGAAGGACTTTGGCAAATTGCAGGGAATTCAGACAGCTGCAACAAAAGTGATTAATGGACTAGAGAAGAGAAGGATTAAGAATTAAATACATGTGGTTTGTCTGAATGAGAGATAAAGTGAGGGAAGAAACAGGGTGATCTTAAAACTACCAGTCCTGCACCGGAGCAGTATAAACATCCAACTTTGTAGAAGAATTGTTTTGGGTGGTCCAAGCAATATGACTGGGAGTAATGGGATTATAGTCAGCGCAGAAAATGCAGGCTGAAATCCAGAAAAACTTCCAGCTAGTAAGTTCTATTAGATTGTGGAATAATCCCTGGTGGGAAGGGGTGGAAGCCACGTCACTCGAGCCATTTGAACTAGACTGAACAAAGGCAGAGCTCCCGAGTATGGCACAGGAAAGGTCCTGTGTAGGGGAGGGGTCCAAACATCACCTTTGAGGCATCCCCCCCTTCCTCCCTCTGTTGTCTGTGGGTGGTACCAACACTGACAATGGCTGGAAATCGCACGGGGATTTCTAAGAGTGCTGTATTTTAGCGTACATTTGAATGGGGATTTCCTTGTGGAATACAGAAATCCCTCTCCTCTTCAGCTTTCTGCCCTGTAACTGTCCCTGCTTATTGTACCTATTTAAAAAAAACCCAAACAAACACAGATTAAAGGCTAACAAAACGAGAGCAGAAGTTGCCTTAATATAAAACTACCTAGTGATAAACTTTTTTATACTTCACTTGGAACAGGCTCGTCGGGCTGTTCTCAAAGGCTGAGGAAGAGCTGTTGGCAAGCTTCATGCAGCCATTACGAGTGAGAATGACGGAGCAGAATAGGCCTGTTTTACTCATTCACTTTTCTGCTGTAGCCAAGCAAGTCATAAGTTCTTAAATTCCACTTTTCATGTAGGGGCTTGGTTTCCACATTTATGTCTCTTTTGGGGTTTTTTTGGATAATAAGCTAGAAAGCTACAATGTGTATGATGAAAATGAGGGATTTTGTTTTTGATAAGCCCATGGAGTTTTTATGTTACTTGTGTTTGCAGCACCATATCCACCATAGTTTTCCATACCATTAAGTTCTCTTTAAAAGAACAGCATGGAAAGGAAATGTTTACCTTCCCCTCCCCACACTGCTGTGGTGGTGGAGCTTTGGATTGCTGATCCTATATTCTCTTTGCTGCTCTTGCATAATCTAAGGACTTAAACCCATTGCCTCCTTCCTTTCAGTTCCTTCAGGTCAAGTCCATGCTATGAAATTTTAGAAAGAGAAAAGTCTGATGCTGAGATGCTGTTCACCTGAAGTTTGCATGGGTTGCATCCTCAGATGTTTTGTGCTGAGAATGGTAGGAGAGTGGGATCATGCTCCTGCACGGTGTTCCCAATGCAGAACTCCACTGTGGCGTGCAGACCAGGCTGGCAGCATATTGCATCTGTAGCTGCCTGGTGTTTCAGTACTGTTTTCTCTCTCCAAGAGCCCCCTGAGTGGGGAAGAGGATTTGTGTGGCTTCATACAGGCTTAGATGTCACAGCTGGGTTTTGTATGGATTTCAGAGTCTCTGAAAAGCAAGGTTAACAATTTCCCTCTCTCACCTAAGTAGCATAACATGGATGGTACTGGAAAGAAATACATGTCAAGGTGTTGTCGAAACATTTATTTCCGTAGCAGGAAGTATTGATCCTGCGAACTATATTCTATTACAATGGCTTTATTTCTCCTATATTGAATGACTGATGCAGACTGTATTTAATCAATTTATGTGATGGATGTTGGTGAACCAATGTAGCAGTTGGTCACCGTGCACATCTTAGTCTGCTGCTGGCTGATTGACTGCTTTCAACAGCCCCAAAATAGGTTTTGTCCTGAAAATCGAGGTTTTACAGGTTTATTTTGTCACGTAGTAACACACTGGGCTTCAGTTGCCTGATATACTCATTTTTTTATCAGCGTTTATTGACACTGGGTAATGACTGCAAATAAAGAACCATGCTTCTGCTTGCTAATGTGCTTTTGTTGTTTTCATTGTTTATAAGCCTTTTTCAAAGGAGCAGTTGGGGTCATCTCTCAGACAGCATTGTATCTTCCTAAGCGTATGCCTGTAGAAAACAAAACTGGTTCAGAAATGGCTGGGAACCTTTTGAGCTAAAGTCTGTGTTCCAGATCTGGGAGAAAAGTAGCAATTTTTTTTCTTTTTTAGCTATGTTTGTGAGGTGTTCTTTGCTTTTTCTAAATTTGTAATACAGTCAGGAAGCAGGTGAATTGCAGCAGTGGTGAAGAAGGACAGAAACGCATGTGTTTGTGCTAAGTCTTATAGAATTCAACAGAAAATATGGTCCTCCTTATATTATTTTGTGGTTTTCTGTAAGTAGTCCTGCTAGGCTCAGATTTTGAGGTAGTTTTTAAACAGGCCTATCTGTCCTTACAATTAAATCTCAAAAGAATTGTGTTGGCTTTGGCTAGGATAATTTTTTTCAAAGTAGCCGGTATGGGGTGATGTTTTGCATTTGTACTGAAAACAGTGTTGATAACACAGGGATGTTCTTGTTACTGCTGAGCAGTACTTGTGCAGAGGCACGGCCTTTCCAGCTCCTCACACCACCCCACCAGTGAGCAGACTTGGGGTGCACAAGCAGTTGGGAGGTGACACAGCCAGGACAGCTGACCCCAACTGACCAAAGGGATATTCCATACGGTATGGTGTCATGCTCAGCATATGAAGCTGGGTGGAGAACAAGGAAGGGAGAACATTCAGAGTGATGGTGTTTGTCTTCCTAAGTAGCCATTAGGTATGATGGAGCCTTGCTTTCCTGGAGATGGCTGAACACCTGCCACATGGTGGGAAGCGGTGAATGAATTGTTTGATTGCTTTGCTTGTGCACGCAGCTTCTGCTTTACCTATTAAACTGTCTTTATCTTAACCCACAAGTTTCCTCACTTTTGTCCTTCTAGTTCTCTCCCGCATCCCACTGGGATGGAGTGAGCAAGTGACTATGTGGTGCTTAGTTGCTGGCTGGGGTTAAACCACAACAGAATAATCTATGAAATGCCTGTCTCCCCCATCCTTTGGTAAACTAATTTTAACCTAATGACTCAACTGCAGTGCTGCCTTCTTCAGCAGCCGTTACAGCGGGCATGGTACAACATTTCTGTGGCACACACTTAACTTTCTCTTCAGAAGCCAGCCTGATAATTTCTGAGCTACTGAATGTTTTAGGGTATGGCAATGCTTTTGTTTGTTCAGTGAAAATAGTTTCTTAGATGGAGAAGTCATTTAAGTGCTGAGAGTGGGATTGGAGGGTTTCTGGGTGGTAGCTTCCTGTTACTGCTGCCCTTCTTCCTCCTTTAGTGCCACCTTCTTCTTCCTAAGAAATCAGATGAGGATTTTAGCATTCAGCACCGGTGACAGCAGAACTGGAAGAACAAGATCCCATTTCTTTTTTTCTCTTCAAGGGCTAAATGAAGAGTCTTCCCCCTCCTTCTCCCAGAGGGAGAGTGAGAAACAAGGTGCTCACTCTTACCGGCTGTTTTGGCTGTGTGGGCACGATTCAGCCAGGGACCTTCTGCTGGTACAACTGCTTGGACTGACAGCTGGGAAGGCTTCACTTGGCCCTCCAATACAACCTCCAGCAGCAGGAGGTTGTATTTCCAGACTCCCTGCAGCTTTCTGCTGAAGTCTTCCTGCACAGGCACATTGTCTGAGACTGTTCATCGTCTGCAGAGATATGGGACTATATAGCAGTGGAGAGCAACCCCTACATCAGTATAACTCATCCCTCTCGGTTGGGGATTTGGGGATTTGAGTCCTGGTCTTTCAAATGGATTTGTGTGGACAAGTTTGGTCATGTACCTGCCCGGCACATTGGTTTGGTGAACAGGGACTTTTGAGTGATTAAGGCAGACTGAAAGAGAGTGCAATTTCTTAGAGTACAGCAAAGAAGACAGAGAGCTTGCCTTTAGCTTTTGATAGAAGAAAGGAATTGTGCTTGGCTTCTCTCCCTGAAATACCTTGGTCTTCAGAGCTGTCAGTCTGACATTGTTCTCAGCTGAAGGTTGCTCAAAATAGAGAGGAATAAAGGAGCAAGAAAGATGCTTGGAGAAAAACTGCGTATGTTTCACTAACAAACCATAATGTGCAAAGTGCTGTTTTGCAGACCAGGGTAAGCACACAAAAATTAAGAAGCACCGGAAAAATTGCACTAGGTCAGCAGAATATTGTGTTAGAGATTCCCTCGCAGATTTAAGAGGCAGAGGAAGTGAGCAACAGACAACTCAGAGCTCAGCCTGACATTTGCGGACAGCGTATCAGCAAGTCTGGGTTGTAACTGTAAAAGTAAATGGGACACTGATACAGATGAGGTGGCACTAAGTGTAGAGCGAATAAGCCTTACATGGCAGCAGCTCCCTTTAGGATTCATCAGGTGTACCAAGTGTGAGACAAGCATCTTGGATGAGAAAATAAATGCTTCAGCAGTAACTGTATTTCAGGAGTAAAGAGTAGGCACTGAAAGGTTATAGGAGAAGCAAGCAGAAATGTAAGAAGCAGAGGGGTGAGAGCCAGGGGTGAAGTTATTCAGCAGAGGGAAAACCCTGCTCGCTGGTCTTGTGGTAAATAAAAATGCATGTTTCAGTGTATCATAAACAGTCTTTGCCTTTTACATGCGTACACTTTAGCACATCTGTAGCCAGCATTAACACACTTGTACCAGCAGAGTTACCTCAAAGAAGATGGCGTTACTCTTACTTTCCCCTCACATTTAAATATTCAGAGTTCTGTGTTTCCTGGCACAGCTATATACTGAAGGCTGCTCCATCTTTCCATCTTCCAGCAGTGTGGCTGGGATTTCTGTGCATACCTGGGGACAGACTTCTTTCCCTGTATGCCTGACTTTTCTAATAGAAAAGTTTGCACATGAGTGCTGATGTAAGGGTGTATTTGTGCGGAAAGAGTTGTCGAACCTGAAAATTACTTTTTCTTTTCCTTTTTCAACAAGTTTCAGAATTGATTTTTAAAGCTTCAGTGCGTGTTGGAAAGACATTTAAAAAGGGTGTAAAATTCTGGATTTTGGATGTAGAGGTTTGCTTTTTTTTTTTTTTTTTGTCTTAACCCAAGGGAAAAAAGAACACTGCATCATATTTTTCTGTAGGAAAAAGAATAATTGAGTTTGTGCATTTATTTCCACAAAACAAAAAATGCTTCTGAACATGGCATGTGCAGTTCCTTTTTTCATTGTCAGAGAGGTCTTTTCCAAGCATCTAAAAAGCTGGAGGTGAAATGATTAATATAGGCACCATCTCATAGGTCTGGCATTAGCAGATCTACATGCCCCTTTTAGTATCGCTGGGAGTTTGCTTGATGCGGTCTGAAGAGGAGAGGAGTGTTGTGCAAGTGATTTTCGCATGAGAGGAGATAATCTTTGTAATTCACCTTGTCTCTGAACTGCTCAAGTTCATCATCAGCAGAAATAAGCAGGGTTTGATGTTTCTTTTCTTTGTGGGCTTGATGCTTTGAATCTGTTGCCAGATGATTAATACTGGCTTGAGTGCGTTACTGGAGTTGCTCCCTGATACAGAAGGGGGAGAGCAAGGAGCATGCCCACCCTCATATGCGCTGCCACAGTGGGGAGAAATGTCAGGCTCTGGATATATTGTGGTTTACTGTACCAGACTGGCATCTCTCTGCCTCCCCACCTGTGACAGCACAACAAAAAGGGGTAATAAAAATATCTGTCCTAATCTATTCTTGCACAGATGCACGGTCTGCAGCCTCCTGATAGGAAAGGAAAAAAAATCATCTGGTTGAGCAGAGCCAGTGCTGGCATGAGCTATCTGCATTGTTGGGAAAAACACCTCAGGATTGAGAGGAGGGAGAATGTGTTCCCCCTGACTGGGGTTTAAGATCTTTTATCTTTGTAAAGATAAATATACGTCTCAAATGTAAACTGAGTAATCCTCATAGTTTGGCTACCCAAGCTGCAGCCTCTGCGTGTGTGTGTTGGCGCAGGGAGGGTGAAAATTTGCTTGCTCTTTTTATATTTAATGGTGCATCTTGGGAGATGGCTGGGTGCTTCACAACCAAGGGTTAGTGCCTGATGGTGCATATGCAGCCCTGGCTGGTGTGCTGGCCTGGCCTCACTGCACCCCTCCACTTCATGGCTTTTTGTGATAGACCTGGGAAGGGAGTGGGAAGCAAAGGTGTGCAGATCCATGCGTGATATGGAGATAGTGTACCCTTTAGGCACGTTGGACTGAGTTGCACTCTTCCCATTTGTGCAGTGTTGCCAGTTTGTTAGCTGCAGATTGGAGACAAAAGCTTTTACAATTAGTATTTTAATGGGAGAGAAGAGGAACGACATTGTGACCCACTTACAAATGTGCCCGAGATCGGCTGGATTGCAGCCCACATTGGGGAGAGTGAAGTCCTGTTTCCTGGGGATTAGTCCAGAAAACCACCCCTTGTTATCGGTTCTCACTATTTCACAAGCCTAAGCGAGCATATTTGGGTGTTTCCAGGTATTCAAGAAGCGTACGTCTTCCAGTTGTCCGATTAAAGAAATCCCAGATAGCGTGGGGATCGTTTCAGAGTCTGAAGAAGCTGAGATTCCCTAAGCCAGTATTTATAAGCCCTC
The DNA here is from genome assembly GCF_963264785.1 of Psittacula echo. Classification (NCBI taxonomy): domain Eukaryota; kingdom Metazoa; phylum Chordata; class Aves; order Psittaciformes; family Psittacidae; genus Psittacula; species Psittacula echo. Next base: position 67,086,979 of record NC_137737.1, on the reverse strand, counting down.
CTGCTAGAGAAGTGGAGGAAGGAGCTTCTTTCCAAGAAAAATGTAGGCTGGGTAATCTGACATCATTCAGAGTCACATCACCCTACACCCACCAGAATTCAAAGATAGAATGGAAATGGCATAATCTGTTCTCACGGTAACACTAATAGTACTGCTCCCGCAGTTCATTGTGCATCGTCCCCACCCTCCATCGCCACAATTAACATTTCTTGCAGTGACTTTGAAAACTGTTGCCATAACAAGGTTGCTGATCAGCAGCTACAAAAATCTTAACGAGGTACCTAATGCAGCTTTTTGTTTCCATTATTTTCCGCTTAATATATTCTGAAAAAGTCAGGAGGTTTTAACCTTGCTTTCAGCAGCAGTACCCTGCCATGTTTAATAGAATACCACTTCATTTGTACTGAAGCTCGTGTATGCTAAAAGGGCTTGGAGACCCTGCTAATGTAGTCAGTCAAATTGGTGCCTCAAGCCAAAGAAAACGTATATCCAAACACATGTTTTCGGTCTTGAGCTAAAAAAAAAAAATCACTTCATGTTGAATAGCCTCTTCCAAGTGCCGCAGTTAATACGCCATGTTGTGTTTTTACTGGAAAAGTATGCTTCTAGCCAAGCATTCTTTGCATTTTTCCCAGGATTTAGTCATAAAATCACTTTAGACATATTGCAAGTATGAAATGTGTGCACATCAGATAAAGGGCAGCAATTTTTGTTTTGCTGTAAAAGCTCCATGGAAACATTTTTATCACCATCAAATGCAGTATCCCAAGAAGTCTGGCCCTTTTCTTTACTGTTAACATCTAGCTGGATAAGAAAACACTGAATGACAGAGACCACACTAACAAACTGTAGGTGATGGTGGTTTGGTGAACAAATGCATGGCACTCTCCCTGTGAGTTTGGTAGCATCAGAATCTGACTGCATTTTGTGTACAGCCTCAGACACAGGTATCTGGTCCTAATAGCCAACCAGTGTGCAGATGTACATCTTCAATCCCTGCTGCCTAATTCTGTGTGCATCAAAAAGTGAGAAACCTGGAGACTTGATGAACTATTTTAAGCATTATTATTTCAAGAAATGATTTACGCAAGCGAGAAAAGCCTCTAGCACAGTCGGCAGCCTGAGCCCTTGAAGGCTGTTGCATCTCACAACACACTCTCGCAGCCCCCTCTGGCTGATGCTCGCAGCATCGTTGCTCTCTGCTCTGGAGCCAGCTGCAAAGTCCTGCTGATGGCTGGAGAAAAACCTTCCCGGAGGTGAGAGGGGCAGAGGGGAGTGAGATTCCTGGAGGGAACCTCTGCTAAAGGCAGCAGCAGTGAGGTTTTAAAAGAACAAGTGTATACGCGGTTTTATGTATTGGAATAGAGTGATCTAGCTATCAAACATATGTTCACACATACACAGTATACAGAGTAATGTGTATATACCACCTCGCCAAGCCAATCTGTGTTCTGAAGAAGAGGGATATTTAAGGCAGCTCTGCAAACTTTATAGCACTGGAAGAGACTATCTGGGCTTGTCTCTGCAGGGCTTGCGGTAAAGCTGATCTGATCTGCATTTCTTTGTGTATACAATTTGAGTGTGTATTCGTGGGTAGCTATATCAATGCTAAGAAACAGGCACATGGATTAGGAATACAGATGAAGGAGAAAAGTCCCAAGGATCCAAGAGGGGTTACTCAGCCAAAAATCTAAGTTGAACTGCATGAAGATGTCACAGAGAGGTGAAGCCATCCCCAGGGGCTAAGGGAGCCCTGGGAGCATTGAATCATCACTATTTCACTATTTCTTTGGGACCAGCATCTTTGTCTTCACTTCCTGTGGCAGGGCAGCTACTTGCCTGGTTTGAAGAGCAGGCAGGAGCCAGGAGAAAGCCAGGACTGACTGACTATGCCATGCTTGGCCTTTGCATGGAGAAGCAGTGTGGAAGTAGCAGAGTGAGAACGACTTGTTTGTCAGCTCAGCCCAAAGGAGTCAGGAAGCCCTGCTGTGTACCAGTGGTGGTGTAGGGTGCTCACCACCTGCCCATGGTGAGTCATACTTTTTGATAGACGAGTAAAACATTAGTTCTGTGATGTTCATTCTTAATCATCTTGAGAAAAGATAAGCTGATAGGTTTGGGTCCTCCTGCAACCAGCACATTTGTTGGTGAAATTTTTGCTGTGGTGTAGTGTGTAGATGTGCATGGTTCCAGGTTAGATGTTGAGCGCAGTTCTCACCTGGTCCAGAAGTCTATGATGGGAAAGTCAACAACGTGCAACAGAAATGTTCGTCCTAACCCATTCCTTGTGCCATGGGAGCACCCTGTGAAGGAGCTGCCTCTTTGATTTTCAGCTGGCTGGCAGGAATGCCCCCTTCCACCTCTAGTTTCCCAGGAAAAATCCAGTTTCTAAGCCTAGATCCTCTAAGACAGCCCTGAAGAGAAAGAATTAGGACATGGGGTCATCAGAGATAGGGTTAGTTCAGTGCAGCTGTCCCTCCGCTCCCTGGCATCCTGTCTGGGATGTGTCTGCTGGAGCCTTCTGAAGGAAGGCAGCTCCCCAGGGAAGATCTCCTTCTGTTCGCTGGCCAGCCTCCACCAATGGGAGCGAGCTACCAGCAGAAGTCAAAACAAGATCTCGAAGGCAGACATCACAACAATAGCGAGAGTAGTTGGGCTACTATCTTACCATTCGCAGGGTCATACTCTGGAGGTACAGTTACAGGTTTGTGTGTGGTTCACCAGAGAGATCACACTGCATTCATTCTGGATCAGAGGGGGTTGAGGTTTCTCCGATTATAAACAAATTTCTCAATGTCCTTGCTAGTTGAGTATCTGAAATATTTGAGCACTTGGCCTTTTTTTGACAACATGGGATTTTTTGCTTGCATGCACTAGCAGCTTTCATAGAAGAGGAACTTGATTCCAATGCTGTCTTTCTAAATGCCTTTTTTTATTTTTATTGTACCTAATCAATCTTGCTGTGTTACTAAGAGCAACATCCCCATCGGCCAGTCAAAAAGCTGGAAGTCTTACACGGCCTCGTGTGTAGCCCGGCACAAAGCTCCCTTTCATGGCTTCGGCTGGCTGCATTACCAGCCGTGCCGAGATCACAGTCCCGATAAAATGGTGTTGAAAGCACTGAGAGTTTCAGGCTTCGTGCTCTCTGCTGAAGGGATAATGTTAGAATGTTCTTCCCCTTGATAATAGTAATTTTACAGCAATGTAACTGTTGGATTTAAGAGTTAGATCAGTGTAAATGAAGGCAGAATCAGATCATTTCTTCTGAGGCACAGAACAAACCTCTGTGTATCAGCAGTTATAAATGTGTAAAAAAAATCCGAATGTGCATACGCACACAAAAATCTGCACCCTCTTAAGGCAAGACTGTAAATAATTAATATAATAACCTGCTTACAAATTCAATCTAGGTACATTAAGTTAGTCAAGACATTTCACACTAGTCCTTTTTCATCTTGTTTGGCTTCCTATACCCCCATGAATGTGGGTAGCTTCCACCTGTATGAAGAGCAAGCAATCAATTTTCCTTCTGGTCTGAGAGCTGCATTTTCAAAAGAATCACACCTCTTCCAGGTTTCCAAGGATGTTTTCCTGGGGTTTTTTTGTTTGTTTTCCTATACAGATTTTTTCCATGTTTCCAAAAAAATAAAATGTGACACATTGAATCCACATTCCTAGGGCAATTTTTGCAGCTCTTGCAAATAAAGTGCTTAACAGCTTCTTGCAAGGTGATTGTACTAAACAAATATAGTAAACAATCATGAAATTGCAATGTGTCTCATTTACACTTGAATGGAATTACTTAGATGTGGGATGTCGTGGGGCAAGTGGCTCCAAGTATGCTGTGTCGGGTTTTGTGTTCTCCAGTACAGCAGCTTTATCACTTGCATATATAAAAAGCATGACACTTTGAAAAGGATACGAATCTCACTTGACTTTGCTCTTCTTCAGGTGACTGAAGTTAGGAACCCAAATAAAGCTGGTCTGATACTCAAAGGTGCTGAACAACTGTTTAAGTAAAAAGGAGGTGCAGCTGCTCAGCCCATCTAAAAATCAAGCATTTTTTTAGGTACCTAAAAATGGATTTGGAAGCCAAACTTAAGAATACAAGGTTCAAAATACTGGTCCACACAAAGTCCATTTTCAGTGGTGAACTGAGCAGGGACACAGTTGTACTCTGATGTTTGTGCAGAGCTACCTGTCATCCTTACAGTAAGCCCTTTTTGGAGAGGTGCAGGACAGAAAAGGCTTTGTTCAAAACAGTGTGTTCATAGAGTTACAGAAATTCATGAAGGGATTCAAGGACCCACAGTACCCAAAGCCATTTTGCAAACAGGTCACAAGGTAGAAGCCCCAAGTTCCTTGAAGACTTAAAAAAGTACTTTTGCTTCTCCAGAATGTAATGGTTGCCTCTTTCCAGCACCCTTATGCATCCTGGCTTTGCTACAGTAGTGTAGGTCATCTTATCGGGGGTGCAGGGGTATAGCTCCTTCCATCTGTAGTTCGAGTGAAAAAAAATGTTGAATTTGGCCTCCTGTACTGCAACCTGGATACAAGATCTACAAAATCCTCGCCACAGCTTACTCTGTCTGCAAAGGCTTAGCAATTTTGCAATAGGTTTTGTTTGTTGTTTGGTTGGGGTTTTTTTTCAGAAAAATCAAGGGACAGCGGTAATAGTGCCCTAAATCTTTCCTCATTTGGGCAATTCAGTGAGTGTCGCAGAAGGCACTACATGTATTTTCATGTGAGTTGCAGAAGCAGTACTTTTAGCAGAGACAAGGTGAGCCAGCTGTTACGCTTTCTTAGTGATGTAGGGATGGGCTAGATGAGCTGGTAGTGCAGTGGCAAAGCCTTCTGCTGTGTTGGTGATGTCCAGCTAGTTCCCTGCTCCTGCCAGAGGCTTGCCGTGGGCTTGGGGTTGTTCCATATGCATGAAGGCAAGAGCGCTGAGTCCTCCAAAAAGTAAGTTTGTTAGACACCATTTACATTTAAAGGAAGAAAAACACTGATTCCTGCTTGCAGCTACTTGTCAGCCAGCCTTCTGAACTTGTGTTAGATTTATCTCTCCTATCTAAGCTGCAAGCAGACCCTGTGCACCAGTAACAGCAGCATTTGTATGCCATTTGTACAGCAGTGAAGTATGAGACAACATGACTCTTAAATTAGTGTTCTGTTCATTGATAGGTAAGGGCAAATGCCGTAGCATGTGTTAAACCCTTCCTGCACCTGCTTCTCCTGTGTGCAGTGTTGTGATATGGCTAAGTGACCTGTAAACTCATACCAGATAAATTTGGTTAATTGCCGTGGCCTAGCCCATCATTCCTTTGAGCAAGTGTCATGTAAGACAATATTTCCAGAGGGAGGTCACAAAATCACAGAATCCTGAGGGTTGGAAGGGACCTCAAAAGATCATCTAGTCCAACCCCCCTGCAAGAGCAGGGTAACCTAGAGTACATCACACAGGAACTTGTCCAGCCGGGCCTTGAATATCTCCAACATAGGAGACTCCACAGCCCCCCTGGGCAACCTGTTCCAGTGCTCTGTCACTCTCACAGTAAAGAAGTTTTTCCTCATGTTCACATGGAACCTCTTATGCTCCAGTTTACCCCCATTACCCCTTGTCCTATCACTGGACATCACTGAGAAAAGCCTAGCTCCATCATCCTGACACTCACCCTTTACATATTTGTAAACATTGATGAGGTCACCCCTCAGTCTCCTCTTCTCCAAGCTAAAGAGACCCAGCTCCCTCAGCCTCTCCTCATAAGGGAGATGTTCCACTCCCTTAATCATCTTTGTGGCTCTGCGCTGGACTCTTTCAAGCAATTCCCTGTCCTTCTTGAACTGAGGTCATCAGGCTTAGATCCAGTGGGTGCAGAAGTGGACTTCGGGGATGAGTGTATACCACCAGTTGATTTCAGGGAAAAAGTCCTCTGGGGATTATACACTCATCACGTTCTTAAGAGATCACTGCTATGACCTGTGCATTTCTGAATAATGGAAGAGATGTGCCCTTGGTCACGCAGCTGGACAGATTCTTGAGCACCTACTGCCAGTGTGTTGACATGGGTAAGTTATTCTAGCTGGGCTGACGTTGATTTATGACCTTGTATTACGGCTGGAGTCTTCTTGCCTCTTTGTCACCAGAGTGTGTGCATACCTCCCTTGCTTTTGCCCTTATTATGTCCTTCTTTGAAATCTGTGCATGCTCATGCAGCTGGGTTTAGATAGGGTGAAATGTCCTCAGATCACAGCTAGATTACGAGGAAGAAATAAACACAAAATTGAATGCATAGTTTTGTTTTATTTTAGGAGAAGAATTCGGAAGATCTGAGAGTAAAATTTAGCACAGAATGTTTAGATTTAAATATATATATATTCTTCGCTTGACTTGCCTTTGAGCATTTTCTTAAAAGTACTAAAAGAACTCTTTTAATGAAGCATAAAAATTGATTGTTTCTTGCCGGGAGGGATCATCTTCAATCTTCAGATACTAAAGACTTCATGAGAACCACAAGAAGAATATCTTCTTGAGTCATTTACATTTTTCCCCTTTTGCAGGCTTATGTAACCATGCAGAAAATCTAATAATAAGTGTGCTATTAGTATCCAGTGTGGCACCTTCTGCAAGCTGAGGTGTCACTTTATTACAAACAATGGTGCACAAATGTTGTAGATGAGGAGCGCTTCTGTATGTGGCTCATTTGAGTAACCTTTATCAAAAAAGAGCTTGGGCTAATTGATTCCATCTTTGCTTCTGTTTGACTCTCTTATTTTATTGTTTGAGGGAGGAAAGCCTGGCTGCTTGCTTTTGTTTCTGTGAAGTCTGGCATGCTATTAATGGTGTTGGAAGGAATAGACTCGTAGCAGTACTGAGAACCAGGTGTCTTGCGGTCTTTTATTTTTACATACAAGCCCACCTCTTCTTTGTTCACCCACCCACAGGCTCTTGAGGATTAAACCTGACCTACAAGCATCCCTTTCAGTTCTGGTCTCCAGTCATTTGAGCAGGGATTGACAGCCTTGTGATGAGCACTCGCACAGGCAAGGCTACCAGGCTGATCTGCTCTTACAACCTTACTGCTGATGAGTTCAAACTTGATTCAGCTCCACAGTCCTTGTTGCTGGGATTGCAGGCTTAGCTTGAAGATAGGCAACCTACTGAGCGGCAGCAAGAGACCTGCAGGGTCTTTTCTTCCCTAACTATCACAAATTATTCCTCTTTTCTATTTTTTGGGGTGGCTCTTCCTGTCGCACTTGTACCCTGCCAGCAGCAGTAGTCACACCCAGAGCATCATCTCCCTTCAAAGGTGACTGCAGCATGCTCACTCTCTAGGTAGTTCCCTTTCTCATGGGATCTCTTCTTCTGGTTTCGTGCAAGTTATGCACTCAGTTGTTTCTTGAGGCGAATATATAGAGCATAACTCTTCTCCTCTGTGGTTGTTACCATGTGCTTTGAAGACACCATAAGAAAACTATAATAATAAAAAGTGTGAGGCTACTTTTGTGTAAGTTACCTCTCTAAGCTGAAAGAAAAGAGAGCTTTTCTCTTTCCTGAAAGAAAGGAGAGCATGAAAATGCCATTGATGGCATCTCCCTGGTCTGGAGTGTCAGTGTGATTTTCCTACCAAAAATGGGTTAGAAATTGTCCTAGTCACCAAAAGAAACTCCTGAAACCTCTAGGTGTGTCAAATGCCAGCTGCCTATGGATGCCTAACTTCAGTCTCCTTTGTTCGCACAGGGATGCGATCTCTCATGAATGTCCATCCCGGGTTTGCTCAGTGGTGCTGACTGGCACAGTGTGGTGCCAACCATCTTCCTGGCTGCTGCCTTCTGGCCGTGCCATTCTCCCTGGTCGAGTCATGCCAGGGAATGAGGCAGCACCTTGGGAGCCTTGCCATGGTCACCCCACAGCCTGTCCGTGCCCCTCTCAGTGCCAGGCCTTGCTCTTAAGAAGCGGAAAGGCCTAGGTTTAAAAACATGTTTAAATGTGAGTGTGGCCTACGGCACAAGCGATGTAACCACAACCTCACCAACCTCATCTCCCAGGAGTTTGGAGTAACTGGTGCTTTGGACCTGCAGGCTTTGCAGGGTGGGCATTTAGAGGGATGGTTTGAGATAGGAGGTAACCTAACCATTGCCATCCGTAACTGTTCCTGGCTTTTATAAGCAATAAGTCACTGAAAAAAGGGTAACCCCACCCCAAAGCACAGAGGAAAGAGCCTGATTGTTTGCTGTAATCTCATATGAAACAGCTAAAGGAAAACAGTCAATTTTTTAAAAGTGTTCAGTACTCTGCACCAGCATAGCAATTCCAGTTTGGGGTATTGAATGTGTCTGTTATTGTCACAGCTGATAGCACTCAGTTATATGTAAAAGATTATGCACAGTGTAACTCTGCAGGGTTGGTTTACTGTTGTTTCCTCCTGTATGTTTTCCTAGACAATTTAGCACTTAGTGGTAGGGTCCTAAACCTGTAAGTTACTGAGTACCATAAAATCATATTAAAGCCAATGCATTCAGCTCCTTGACGGATTGTAACTTCATTTGATGCAGGTTATGGTGGTGATTTGGCAATAGAAATAAAGCTATTTTTAAAGGTCGTTGTGTTGTAAGCTTTTATAAAGCTGTACTCACACAATGGATCTCTTAAATCTGTACTTCTGCCTGCTAATCCCAGAGACTGATTTCTTTCCCCTTTGGTGTTCTTGCTTTGATTTTTTTTTTTCTTTTTCCTTAATAATGTATTTTCTTTTATGGCTTCTCATAGTTCCTTAGCTTTGCAGCCCTTCTCCTACTTGGGTGGGTCTTTTTATGTCTTTGTTAGCTGGGGATCGTTCCCAGCAGTGGTAGCTATGGGACTCAGCTGCTTGAAATGCTCATTCAGAACTATATTGAATAATTTCCTGGCCCATTTCCCTTCTGTTTTACTTTTAAACATGTGATAAGTTTGTTTACAGAAGCTAGGGTGGTTGATGCCAACCTAGAGGAGGGCTGTATTCACAGGCCAGTAACACGGGGAGGGTTGAGCTAAGTGCCTGCCATACTCTTGTGCTTGCAGTAGTGCAGAGGCAAGCTATTACAGAGTTCAGATCTAGAGTCCAGTCCAATCTTGAACCCTTCCTGGGAAAGCCTGGATTTTGCTGTTTAGGACTCACTTAGCATGCAGCATTTGTACCATCGCCATATGCATCTTTTCAATTTGTTTTCATTGGAAGGATAGTGACTTACCTCAAGACTATTCTTCAGGTACCATTTAAAGGCTTTTCCAGGCCACTTTTTTGAGAAGAAAGCTGATTATGAAACTTCGGCAATAGCAATTGCTTTGCTGAACTGGAAGAAGCCATTCTGCAGTGTCCAGTCCTTGTAAAACCCTCCTACATAGGGACACCTCTAGGGACAGCAGTACACAGTTCTCCTGTAGTTGCAAGGAACAGGCCATTATATTGTGGATGGATATATGTAGGTGCATGTCCATGCATCTGTTTGTACCATGGAGAGCTTGGTGGTGGATGTACACAGTAGCACTTCTGCAAGGGAAGAGCCAGCCCCTCTCATGCTGGAGGGAGAAGAATGCACACTGTCATATGTGCTGGGTTTTTGTTCCTCTTGCTCCCTGGTTAAGCTTTATTGGCAAAAGGAGTGCAAGGTCAAGGCTGCGCTGTTTATTTTGCTTCTTAGCTAACTGAAAAATACAGCCTTGCCTCACTGCAGCCTGCCAGGGACCGAACTTAATGGTCAGTGTTTTAATGCAAGTGACGCCAGCCATTAGGCGAGCGGTGTAAAGGGTAGTCGGTCAGCCCTTTCTTCCCAGTGGTTTGCTGTATTTGCAAGGCTGTCGACCCCTTGCTCGCAGAAGCACGTGGATGGCCAGCAGCTGGAGGGGAGCTGCCCTGCCAGGAGACCTCAGACTCAGCTGACCACTGCAGAAACCTGCCACTGTGGAAAAGGAACCACTTTGCAGTGGCACTCTGCACTGTTCCCTGAAGGTCCTTCTCCTCCCTGAGATTCAGGGACTGCGTGCTGTGTTTTCTGAGGACGCAAAGGCTTGTCTGTGTGGCTCTGGGAAAGCCTGATGGCACTGGTTTAGGTTCAGGGCTGCTTTTCAGAAAGCACAAGCGTAAGGGCTTTGGTCATATGTCCAGAAATAGAGGCATCTGGAAAAGCCAGGCTATCAGAAAGCTTTTTGTCTTTTAACCTAACAGTTGTGTTTCTGCATTGCGAAGATGACATGCCATGAGATGGCGTGATGAGAGACATTGTGCTGGGAGCTCACGATCGCTGCTAGGAAGCTGTGGGGAGGAGGAGCAAGCTCCTTCCCTTCACGGGTTTCACAAACGGGAGCTTTTCTGGTACTTGGTGATCATCACATTCCCTCTCCCGTGACAGGGAAGGAGGCTGCTCCCCTTTCAGCCTCTCCCACTCGTAAGCTGTTTATTCACATTAAGTGGTGAGGAGGCTGGATGAGCCGTACTTCTGTGGTGTCCTTAGTTAACACAAGGATCTGACAATTGTATTTCTGATTATTCTCTCACCATCCCTGCCTTTTAAAAATATTTCTCTTTAATTGCTGCTTTGTCAGCTGTGCAATATTGTACTGGGATCCAAAGGTGCTTGTTAAATAGGGGATTTAAGGCTGCAGGGGATTGAGCTGATCATTATGAGTCTGAGAATGGGACCTGTGAAGCATGTTATCCAGGGCCACTGTGGATAGTTAAATTAAATGAATGGTTTTGGGCTAAACATTTTTTTCAAACTAATCAATTGTGTGAAAGCAGGGAGTAAGCCTTAGCAAGCTGGATGGTGAAGGCTGGAGAGCCACAGGTGCTACCTGTTTCCATTGCATTGCCATTAATGAGCAGTTAAAGACTATATCCCAGTCCAGTGTTTCTAGATACTTCCATGTTTTTCATTGCCCTTCCTTAAAAGTGGCCCAGAAAAGAGGCCAGTAGGCAGAAGGCATTAAGAATATGCAGCAGGGAAGCAATTGCTGTACAGTTGTCCCAAGATAGGATGGGGCTGCCATCAGCCTTCCCAAGTTGCTTGCTTAGTGGAGGTGGTCAGTGAGGGAAAGAAGGTACAGGAAAGGGGTGGAGAGTGACAAGTCTGCAGTAAGAACTGCAGCTCCTGCCAAAAAGTGGTGTAACAGCTGCCATGCCTGCAAAGCCAGCTTACTTTGAGCATCTTCTCTTTCCTCTGTGTAGGGGATGGGTTGACTGATAGGCATCAATATGATGCTCTAATGTCTTGCTTGTGCCCATCAGGTGTGTGTAGTACTCTGGATCTTTTTGTGGGAAGTGGGTACAACCCCTGTTTGTGGATCAGCATGCTGCTGGATGCCACACAGAGTCAGATGGTAACGCTGGGGCCTGCAGACCACACTGCCCTGGGGGAGATCCTGCTGAGAAGGCAGAAGGAGAGGCAGAGCAAGCTGCCTGCGGGTAGAGAAGCAAGAAGCCCTGCCCCAGCGACAAGTTCCTGCCTTGTTTGCTCTTACAGTTATTTTTCCAAAGACCTATAAGAGTCAAGTTCTCTTTTAGTTGGTTTTTTTTTGTTGGTTTTTATTTTTTTTTTTTAATCATTATCTGTGCCTTAGAAAAGAAAAAAAATAGTTTGAGCAGCTTGAGCTGTGCCCTCCCAGGCTTGCCTTGGCCTGCACAGCCACAAGAGGGACAGTGTTAGGCAGTTGAATCTCCATACAGCAGGGTGGTTGCATCCATAGATCTGCTTTCTGCTGGACTTTGGGACTTAAGTTTTGGATGGGAAATGGGTGAGAGGGAGGCAAATCTGCATGAGGTCTGGTGCAGCAGAAGACAGCAGAGGTTTTCCCTGATCTCCTACATAGGCATCAGATGCATCAGTCTGGTTTCCAGTACTGACTGGCCAGCAGAAGCAGTGTGAGCCCAAGGGGAAAGACCATAGCTAGGGGACACAAAAGGTGAGATGAGATATATGGGACTACCCTGAGAGTCCAAAAGTGGTCTCCTCAGCCGAGGGTCTGTTGTCTGTACTGAGACTTAATTTCATTGACTCCCTGCATCAGGGCCAATAGCGTTTGTGTTTGTTACACCAGTGGGAAGTTATGATTGAGGCTGATTCTTGCCTTGTTTGCCTGAAGCGCTATGAACCATTCCTTTGCAAAGGGAGGGGGAGGAATGGGCAGGGCTGTGGGAACACCCTCTTCACCAGTACACTTTGCAGTAAAAAATGTTACCCCTGTGTGAGGTCTGGACTCCCTAGTGGCTGCAAAGGATGTCATGGGTGGTAACACTTCCTACGTCTGTTCTCTGTTGCTAATGGCCCTGGTTTCACCATGCACAGGCATGACCCCTTTGGGGCAATAAAAAGCTAGTCGTCCTTCCCTTAAGCTGTCAGCAGTGGTGTTTTTTTTCTTTCTGGTTTGGTTTATCATTGTTTTCTCTATGACTGTAGAGGATGCAGGCTTTCTCCACTCTTAATCCCTGTACACTTGGTGTGTGGGGTGTCTGTAATATTTCTTCTGTGTCTGTCTCTCTTGCATCAGTAATTCAGAGAAGGTACAGGTTTGTAGCACAGCTGTGTGAATCCAGGGGGTAAAAAAATAGTGCTGCCTGCCTTGTGTTTTCTGTCTTCATTCTGCATGGCTCAGAGAAGGCTTTCATGTGGCAGGAATGTTAGAGTCTGATCAATGAAAGCATGGGTAGATAGGATCACAGGGAAATTTGAACTGATGCCTTTTTCACCTTCTAGAGATCTTCCAGTGATGAGGGAGAGGTTTCAGGGGCACAGTTTCCCCTATCTGTATGCAAAACTGGGAGGTCCTGAGATAAACGAGCATAGAGGGCTTTACTTTCATCATCTTTCCCCTTTTCTTATCCTATGTGGCATGGAAATGGTGGCTGTGGTCAGGATAAGAGCTGGAAGACAATGTGGTTTTGTGCCTTCTGCAGGTAACCCGATTTCTGTCCACAAGTTCAGGATCTGTGTTCTTTTTTGCTTGCTAATAAAGCAGATTTTTTTTTTTTTCTGCTCTCCATGGCCCCAGAGCTATCCAGGGGAAAAATGCAGTTGTTGTGGCGTGTCAGCCCATGGCTGTTAGCCCTTCAGGGTATGTCTTTGCTACAGTTAATGTAGACCTGGTGATGAGTAGAGGGACTGCTTGGCTGTACTTCTCCTCACTTTCCAGGAAATCAATTTGACTTGCCATTTTGAATTCAAAACCCTGAAACAACAAACAGCTTCTGCCTTGTACTTAATAGTGCGAGGAGTGAGCAGCTTGTCCATGCAAAGGCTATCGGCAGAGGGATGACTCCAGCCAGGCAGTCTGGAAGAAGCTCAGTTAATTTATTTTCTTCCCTGTTCTGTGAACCTTCTGGGTCACCAGAGCATTGAGACTGTCAGCAGTACGCTGTGCTGGATCTGTCCTCACACACCTCTCTGTGACTGCCTGACCCCAGGGCTTCACTCCTCAATAAGCCCAGGTGCCTGTGGCCCTCTGGCTAGGCTGTCCCCCAGAAGCTGCAAACCTGGGAGCTCCACAGTTTATACTGCCCATGCAAACAAACATTCCTATGCCATTCAAACTGCTGGTGTATTAATAGTGACAAAGCAACATTAGTGTTTTCTGCTAGCTCAGTGCACCTGCTGAGGTTGTTCAGGGTCACCAAGCGCTGCAGTGATGCTTTACAGCTTTCTGCAGGCTCCAACTTGTGCTGAGGAGGAGGGAAAGGGGTTTATTAGGCTAATAGGGGCTGTGGGTGGAGACCCATCCAGATGTTTCAAGTCTGCTTGCTGGATTCATGGGCTCAGCCCAAGAAGGAGGGCAAGTCAAGGAGCTGAGATTGTTACCTGTTCTGGTCTAAATGTGATAAGGTAAATGAAAGTCTCCTAGCAACTGAGGTCAGCATTTGCCTGGCAGTGTATATGGTGCTCACCTGCGAGGTGCACTGATAAATACGATTTTCCACAGTGCCATGTATCTGCAAGTCAGAAGCCACTGTTGCAGTTGCTCTCACCTATTTTATAGGCCAGAAATGGGTTTTAATTAAAGCTCCTCTGAGATTGTTTAAAAATGATCGGTTACTGGGTGAGTAGCTCAAGGGTATGGAGGCTGCCTTTGTGTGCATCATATGAAATAACACGAGCCAAGCTTTGCCTAGCATGAAGAGCACTGAAAGCAACCCGTAGTACATGTACGTGGTGACTTTTCCACCTTCAGTGAAATCTGAGTATTATAGTATACCCTGGGTCTCAGATGCTCTTAGACACAGACTTCACGTATATAATCTTTCATGGATTTACTTTTGCAGAGCAGAGGCTAGAGCCACTGTGCTTTATCTGCTAGAGAAACTGCTAAGGCTATGGATTGACCTCGCAGAAAAGAAGAGAAGCAATGTCCTAGCTGCTTAATGTGGCCATGTTAGAGAAGCAGTAGCTGTAAACTGGAAAGCCGTTTCTATCTGAAACATGGTAACTGGGGAGGAACCATGTACATGCCTCCTGGATGTGATCCACCTCCTAAAGGGACCATAGTAGCTGTAAGTGGATGGGTAGGAAAGGTAGAGTAGGATATGCAACCTTCCCACAGGACACCGATATTTAGAGCTCTGTCTATTTAGGATAATGGCTCAGATAAGATATGAAAAAATGGGAGAAGGTTGCTTAGTGCTCTCCACCTGCTAATGCATACAGAGAATTTTACATGGAAATGAATGGTGATCCTACTGGTATTGCCATCGGCAGCACCCTGGTCCTCAAAGGTGTGCCCAGATCCAGAGGGAAAGGCATGGCCAGTGGAGGGCAGGCAATAGGCTGAGAGGGTCAGGAGTTGTCTCCAAATTGCCTGAGAAGCCCAAGCTTTCACTGGTAATTAGGGGCTTCTGCTGAAGGGCTGAGAGCTTTTTGTATCTCTTCAGGTCCCTGAATAAGCTCTTTTTATAAATGATCTCTTATCCTCCAGCCTTTCTGCTTTGGTTTTCCTTAATTTTGTTTCACGTGGAAGGGCAAGATTTGATCTACAGAAATTGCTTCAAGGTAGTCGTCCACGTCTTGCAGAAGATTTTGATGATCCTCACTTGGAGTATTGTGTGCAGTTCTGGTGTCCTCAACATAAAAAGGACATGGAACTGTTGGAACAAGTCCAGAGGAGGGCCACGAGGATGACCAGGGGACTGGAGCACCTCCAATATGAAGACAGGCTGAGAAAGTTGGGGCTGTTCAGCCTGGAGAAGAGAAGGCTGCGTGGAGACCTCATAGCAGCCTTCCAGTATCTGAAGGGGGCCTACAAGGATGCTGGGGAGGGACTATTCATCAGGGACTGTAGTGACAGGGCAAGGGGTAACGGGTTCAAACTTAAACAGGGGAAGTTTAGACTGGATATAAGGAAGAAATTCTTTACTGAGAGGGTGGTGAGGCACTGGAATGGGTTGCCCAGGGAGGTTGTGAATGCTCCATCCTTGGCGGTGTTCAAGGCCAGGTTGGATGAGGCCTTGGGTGGCATGGTTTAGTGTGAGGTGTCCCTGCCCATGGCAGGGGGGTTGGAACTAGATGATCTTAAGGTCCTTTCCAACCCTAACTCTTCTATGATTCTATGATTTAGCAGTTTAGAAATGCAGGCCATCTTTTAGTTCTCCACAGACCAAAATATACAAATTAAAACTTTACTGCTAAAACAAAAGGAAACTAACCAGATAAAACCAAGAGGAAACATTAGGAAACCAGATTAATTACATTCTTCGTGATTTCTATTCTTAACTCATATTACAATGGGCACAAAATGCTTCCTTTATATCCCCAAATGTTCAGCCTAGAATTACTTAGAAAGAATAGCTGTGGGCACAATATACACCCTGTATTCCTTATTGTAGTTTCCATTGTGGCTATCCAAGCCAGTGTTTTCTACTCTCCAGTTTTATCAATCTGAGCAAGTCTGTTCCTGGGGCTCTCCTGAAAAGCAGAAGGGTGAAAGTGAAAGAACATTAGGTTTACAGAAATGTCAGAAGAAATGCTTTCGAGTGTGGTGCAGATCATGAATTTGGCTTCAAAGAAGTGATTTATACTTTGAGATTTTACAGAGCAGCTACATGGAGGATTTTTTTACTGTTGGACAGGGCATGCTCCCCGCAAGGTTACCTCTTTAAGCATTTTCTCCACTAACAGGATTGCGGAAGAATAGTTTCTTGCCTTTATCCTCCTGTTTTATCTCTGCTCTCCCCAAGAATCCCTCTTAATTCCTCAGTTGCTCCTTGGGGTGATATAAGGACAGTGTACCCGAGGTGGAAGGTGAGAGAAATGCAGTGTTAAAACAAACTGAAGCTGGGATGATTTGCCAGGACTAGGGAGATAACTGATGTGAGCAGGGTCATTTCACAAACATCAGGGGACAAGGGTCAGTAGTAAAATCTGTCGTTAGCAAATCTGAAAGATAGCATTGCCCTGAAAGTACTGAGTTGATCAGAAACTGCTGGAGTTTTCTACTGAATAAGTTTTCAATGACATCAGCATCAGTGTTATTATGAGAAAACAGAATATCAGCAATCATTTTTCAATTCTAGAGGTTTAAAATACCTCTCTTCCCTGTTAAAGTCAATTGAGTACTGGCATTAAATGATGTGCAAAGGAAAACTTTTTTAAATAAATGATGATTTTTGGTGATGCTTGACACTTAATTCTTTCTGTTACTGTGCGTTAAGGTGTGTTTTGGTTTACTGTGGTTTGGTGACTGGGTTTGGTTTTTTTCTGGATGGCTCATGCCAGCACACTGGAAAGCTTGCAAGAATATTAAATAGAGTAAGTGATGAGGGTATTGACCGAAATTCAGTGCTGGTAACTGAACTGGCAGCAGCTTCCAGTTGTCCGCACTCCACCTCCCTCTTCTCCCCTCAGCCCATTTTGCTGGTGTTTTGAAGAGGATATGCGCCTTTTCCTTAATGCTGCAGTTTTTAGCATGACCTTTTAATGCAACCTGCTGCCAGTGCCAGTTTGCAGCATCTCCTGAATAAGTCAACGCATTTGTTCCCATCTGTGAAGTGGAAGTAATAAGAAGAGTTCTCACTCTGCTGGGATGCGATGACGTTAAGCCATTAAAATTTGGAATAGGTTCCTTGTGATTTAAAGATATGTGTGCATATCATTAACCTGTGAGCAAATGGAGAGTTGAAAGCAGGATCTGAGAGTCCAAAGTGTAAGCACTGTTCCTTCCAAAGGGGAAGTGTTTTAAGTGGAGGGATTAAATTAAAAAAAAAAAAAAATAAAAAAAAATAAAAACCCCACATGCATGACCAGATAAATATCAATAGCAAATACCAGCAAATAAAGCAAAAAAACCTATCCCGTAGAGCTGTCAAGGTTCTGTAAACAGCTTTGTTCTTTCCTGCCCTTTGTCTGGAAATCTTGGTTTTCTCTGAAAACCCAAGCTGCAGTACTAAGTATGAAGTAATGCTGAGGTAAAGAAGCATTTGTTGCATATCTTTGTTCACTTACAAAACCAAAGTGTACTCTTTCAAGCAAGTTTACGACATGTGTCAGTCACAACTTCACTTGCTTCCCAGGAAAGGGGTCTGTCCCTTTGTTGTTGTACTAATGCACAGCACATGTAACTTGGACTCAAGCTTGAATAAAGCTGCTTGGTTGCATGATCAGTTGCATAGCTCATTGCATTGAACCTACGCACTGTGCAAAGCAGTGGATTCACAGTCTCCGTTCACTTAAATGGGATTTTTGCCTTCACCTTACCTCATATTGTCCTGCCTTGCACAGTGGCAGCCAGGTCTGGAGTCTGAGTGGGCCAGTTCAGTGGAGGATATAAGCCTGCCCTTCCAACTGTGTCACTAAATGTTCTTAGTGATGAGACTTTAAGCAGGCTAGTTTCACATTAATATGCACTCAAGTGGTTTTCTAGGTCTGGACCTAGAGAAACACCAGCTTTGATCTCTACTCAAATGAGTTAAAGTTATTTGGGCAGTTGTTTTGTGCACAGAAATATCCAATGACTGGTTCTGTATTAGAAACATAGTGTTTGAGCATGGGCAGAGGTTTCTACTATGGGAAAAAAATCAATACTAGATAAGGAAAAGATCTCAAAATTAAAATTGAGAATCATTCTGTTTGTACTCCAAGGGCTGCTATTTACTTTTATAGATTTGTTTATACAAGTTTTGAGGACAACTGCATTTTTATCATATGAATCTGTCCAACTCCTAACAAACTTCCCTAGAAAAATTCCTCAGAGTTTTTCACAGGGCTGTTAAAAAAAAAAATAAAATAAAAAAAAATATATATATATATATATAAAGGACAGGGTGGAGCAGTTGAAGAGGTTGTTCAAAATTGTGTTTGTTTTTCCACCAAAGCTTAAGTAGTTGTAAATTATACAGATACATGGAACAAGCATAACCAGTGCTAAAAAACAGGGATATAAGCATGTTTTGAACAGTTTCAAGACTGCACAGAAATTACTGTCCCTTGCATGTGCTATTAACACCCAGACTTTCCTCCTCCTACAGTTTGTGACATAGAAATCTAAGATACTGCCTATAAGATACCATATACCATGCAGTATTCTGTTGGACACTGGGTTTCCCTCTGTTATTTTATTCCTAGGACTGACATAAGCAGCATCGCGATCATAAGATGCAGAGATGTACTTTACGTGTAAAACTGGTGCGCACTTTTGGAGAACCATGTTAGTGGCCTGGCAGCAATCAGTGTCTTGATGCTGTGACTAAAAAAGGTTTTTTAGGGGAAAAGCCTCCCAGGGTGTCATTGGACAAGTTCCATTTGCGTAGCAGTATTGATGACAGTAGGCCAGATGGCATGTGGCAAAATCCTGAACCCAGCAAATTTCACAGAGGTTTTGCCTTTTTTTCCTCTGGGGCCAGGACTTTGTGTTTCTAAATCTCATGAAGCTGCCCAACCCTGTGGGGGTTAGAAGGTCACTATGGGAGGTGGCTGCATCTTGTAGTCTCCCAGTGCATCCCCACTCTTAACTGCAAGCAGGGATAACTAGAAAAAGAGCCTGAACTCAGGAAACCACTGCTCACAAGTGTTACATATTCAGTGGGGCAAGGCAAGTCATTCCCAAAAAATGACAGACATAAAAAGAAGGTTGTAAGCAGGAATGAGTTCTCTTCCCTCAGCAAGAGTTGTACATATGTTACGCACTGCACTCTCATTGTGTTCATGTCCATATCTTCAATAGCATGTGCTGGAGCAGCTGCCATTCATGTTAGCAATGCAATTCAACAGTCGAGAGTAGAAACTGCAAATGAAGTCTGTTTTCCTGTTGCTTTACACTGTTTATGGCTACCTAGTTGTATTATTATTACTGCTTATGGCTGCCTAGTTGTATTATTATTACTGCTTTCGTAGCTTTTGCCTTTCTGTAAGATACTGTCTGTTGTCCACCGCCAGCAAACTGGGATTCCAGATGTCCTATCATTGTGGAGGCACTTTATGAAGTGACCAAGAATGCATTCGCTTTGTTTTGCTGGAGGTGTTGCACAGAACAAGTGCCAGATCATTTCACCAAACTCTTATGGTCTGAATGGATAGAACAAGAAAAGGAACCCAAAACTGATGCAACATAAAGTTGCAGGAAAATATGCTAGGTTCATAAACTTGTGGCCCAGCGTCTTCTTCCATCTTCAAAGAAAGCTATTTATAGAATCAGTAAAAAAGTTGTTTGCCTCAGTAGTTCTTCATTTAAAATCAGAAAGTGGAAATAGATACAAAACAGGTACAGAGGATTTCTTCTTACTTGCATTGTTTCATAGACTTTTGTTCACTTCTTATTGCATCTCTTCATGTTTTAAAATTTAAATAAAGGTAAAACAATGCTAAGGATAGTTGGTACTACTAACTCATGATTGCAGGTATTTTGTCATGTTTCTGCCATTGCTGAAAAATTGAATTTGTCTCTGCAAAGTTGTTTTGGGAAAAAAGTGGTGGTATGTTGTCAGGGATATGTTTAAACGGTAACCTCCTGTGAGATCAGCATGAGCATGAGAAGTATGCTTGGGAATCAAAATGCACTGCCTAAATAAAATATAGGTAGAATGAGCAGGAAGAGATGGAACTGGCTTGATCTGATTGTGTTGTTTCTGATCTGATGCTCTCCTAACTTATGAGAGATAGAGGGAAGCATAAACATGAGTGCATTATGCACAGCCGGGCATGGTGAGAGCACTTCATTGAAAATCCTCTCACCGGGGAGGAGGCGCAGGGCAAGGCCAATGTGAGTTTAATTTTTCTACACCAGACTTTGATCTTGTCTGCCCTGGAAAAAGACACACCCCTGGGAGAGGACAGTGAGACTTGCACAGCTCCCACACAGTCAGTCTTAGTAAAGGCCTAAGGAGCTTTTAACACAACAAAATAAATGACCTTTTATCCTAAGAGGCTGCTTTGAAACAGTTGAATGGAGGATGTGTTCAGCATCTTAAAGTGGCCAGGTGGATGAGAGGATGGCTTCTTTTCCTGCACTAATTAGATGAGAAAGTTTGTGGTGGGATATGTATTACATCTGTGGAAGGTAACTATAATTTTTAACCATAATGGTTTCCCCTTCCAGTTCCCAGTGGCATGCATCCAGGGTCTGATGGCTAGGAAATGCAGCTGTAGCCAAGGACTCCTCTTCAGCACATCAGAAAGGGAGGCAGTTAGGCCTGCTCTATATTTCTCCAAACTAGATGACGGGTTGTAGTACTCCTCTGTCCCTCTAGGGAGTTACTAAGTAGTCATCAGTGTGCATAAAGCAGTGACGAAAGTAAAGTGAGGACTTCATGAAGGTGGTGTTGGAAGGATGCTAAGTATCATCATTGCTTGGACATGCAAGATTGTTCCCACATAGTTTAAGAAGCTGAGGTGCTATGTTCAGGTTACTCAGGCTTCAGGCCCTGGACAGGAATGGCAGCTCCAGCTGGAGGTCATTGTACTTGGCTGCAGTTAAACCTTTGTGATGTTAAAAGCAGTCCTGGAAAGTGTTGGGGTAACATCTGGTCAGCAGGAGACAATGCAAATAGAAAAGACTGTGGCTGGACTGGCCTGGACCTCTTGTAGCTTCCTGATGCAGAAGCGTGGTCTAAGTGTCCACCACTCGTACATGAAAGAAGGAAACGAGAAGTGATTCAGTTTGCATCCAGGCCCCACAGGCAGCCTGGCTTGCAGCCTGGGCAACTGTGTGGTCTCCTCCTGGTTCCTGCATTGCCTCTGCTCTGCCCACCACAGTCGTCCCCTTTTTTTACAAGCACTTCTGGGGAGACACCCGGTCTTCAATTTGTTCTGCAAAATGTTTAGTCCAGCACAAGAAATGGAGCACATTTAAGGAAAACCAAACTGCACCCACCACCTCAGCGGTCCTTCCCTGCCTGCCAGGCAAGAGGGATAGGTACTGATGGGGTAAAGGCAGAGCTACAAGTACTGGCAGCCAGCAACCTCCCCTCTGGAGGCCAGTGAGCAGCCCAGGATTGAGGGGACACTGGGAAGAGAGTGTTTCAGTTTCATGGCATGTGGATGGCGGGGCTGTGAGCAAGGACCGTCAGCTCCATCTCGCCAGCTGGCTCGATCAGCAGTTTTCACAGGAAGTGTGAAGAGAACACATTTCATAGGAGATATTTATCATTACCCTGTACTGCTTAAATATAGCCTATGTAGCAGGTTAGAGCTTGTTAGGCTTTTATCTTCTCAAGTTGGAGGATGATGTATTAATCCATGAGTGTTGCAGCCTCAAGTGAATTACAGAAAGTCATCCCTAGTGAGTAAAGATAAATGACATTTGGAAATTAACCCATTACACAGTCTCTTCCAATAAAGTGCTTACTAAAATATTAAATTGTAAATGAAGATGCTTCAAGTCTCATTTGAAAATCAGAAAGACACTTATTTGTAATTCCAGTACTGGTTTTCTTTTTTTTCTCTTGGAGATTTCATTTCTCCTGAAAGGTTTAAGACTGACAGCCCCAGAGGACGAAGTCTCTATTAATCCACCGAGCTGGCCCTGCAGCTACCATATAAGCCGCTCTGCCCTGTTAATGTGCTGCGGCCTTTGCTGAGAAAAAGCAGTCCCAAGGGATGTGGTGTTAGCTTAGACTTCACAGCATCCAGCCTCAAAAAAAGAAGAGTTGTTCAGCTCTTTATTGACCTGCGCCCGCATTAATCCAGCTGGCTTTAACTGTTAATTTAGGTGGATTTAAGGTGACCTGCTGGGCCACACAGACCCACTAGAAACTTCTCTGCCAGTGTAGGTCTTCTGGATTCAGCCTGTCCTGGGATGCACCTTAAAGCTGAGCCTTGCTCAGATATTTTAAGCATGAGAACAGTAATAATACTGAGATTCATCTGTCAGTGTTACTAAAGGCTTGGCAGTCCTTGTGGTCTCTAGGTTTGCTGCTCCACACCAAAGTAACAGGATTACACAGAGGTAAAAACCATGTTATTCCGAGGCAAATCTTTCTAGTTTTAAACCAGTATAAAGTGTATGCAAGTTTCATACAGTCACCATTGGTGAGATTTGCTTTGGAGTAAATATCCCTGTATAAATGTCCTCATTCCAGGCCAAGATCTATTTGTATTCTAACAAAAAGCTAGAAAAAAAGTGTTTTAAAAAATTCCCATCCCCGGCGCACCCCATTGCTGTGGTGGTGGTTTTTATTCTCTGAAGGTGGAAGTGGACTGAGCCTGACAACATCAGCTCACTTCAGAGAGGCTTCCCAGCAGGAATGACTTTGACTTTCAACCTGAGCTGGCTCCAAACCAAGGACCCAGAGGGCAGAGCCTCTCCTTCCCATTATATAGCCTGTAAGGCATCAGGATCAATTGACTATATTCTTATAGTGTTATATAGTACTTACAGTGCTCTATAGTGCTTATAGTGCTTATATCTTGATGATAACAGAAGGTTATTAAGCCGTATAATATAAATATGGTGGTAATTAGATAATCTCCTGTAACTGCCAAACTCTGATTTTTCAAGACTGTTGTTCATCACTGACTTTTTCTTTTCTGATGGCAAAGGACAGACTTTGTCTTCTCCCTTTTTGCAAGTGCTGCCACTGCATAAATATAGCCTATGCTCATAGAGGAAATTTATTTCTGCTCATTTAATTGCTTTCAGCCCATCCCAGTTCTGATCTTAGTGCAAGGCTCTTGGTTATCATCATGTGAAGGGTATTTGGAAGAGCAAATGGCCAGTAGAGGCTTATTGTCGCACAGCATTGCCTGGGGTGGTGGAGCTTCTCTGAAGAGAGAGAGACTGCTGTACAGGGAGAGCACAGGTTTGAGCTGGAGATTGGCTCAGGTTGTCCTCTTGAATAAGCATGAAAACAACTGATAAAATAACATGCCCAAATATTTTTGGACTTTTGGTTCTTGGATGTTTTAGAGGTGTTATGGAGGCAAAATTAGGAATTGTGGAGGCTTACTGAAATCTTTGACCTGTCATTTTACAAGGGAAACCTCTAAAAGTCTGGTTTGCTCTTACAGCTGTTTACGAAGGCCCATTACTTGTGTGCTACTGCTGTGATTTGGCTTGTTAATAAATTCCTGGTGTAAAGAAAGCCTGATCTTGTTACCGTTGCAGTAAACAAATTCTGGAAGTAAAGGAACAAGACTTCAGGTAGTAAATCTGAAAAAGTGTTTTATTACTTTTATTATCTGACCAGAATCATCCTGGTTGTGTTAGTGCCTCCGCATCAAATGTCTTCCAGGCCACATTTGGCAGGTAGGAAATGAAGAAAAAGGTTGCCTTGCATCAGCTCTTCTCTTTAAAGATTATACTTAAATACCATTAAATCCAAAACAAATGGCAATTCATGTGCATCTTTAGTGTGGTTTAATCCCTGCTTGAGATCAGCAGTTTCAGTTTTTATGGAAATTTTATACTCACCTGCTTATGAAGTGTTGATTCTCTGCAACCAACATGAACAGAATAACCCTACCTTGCAGGGTACAAGAAAGCCCTCTCGGGAAGGCTCTTTCACTGCTGGTATATGTGGTTAAAATGGGAGTAATGCAAAAGTAATCAACTTTAAGAACATGTTGAAGATACGAATTAATGCCCATACGAGCCTGCCAACCTTCTCAGCATGTTTCCTATAGACTTAAAGTTGTGGGGTGGGAACAAGCAGGACAGAACCTTTTTATAGAGAGTGACACAATAAACACATCATAGCAATTGTATACATTTTTAATGAAAGACTGTACTAGTGCAGTTTTGCTGTTCTGGGCAGCAGTGAGAGGGAATGTAATCCACAGTACCTTTTTTGGCTTTTAGTAATTTTTTCCTAGAGTCCAAATTGAGTGAGTACTGAGTCTCAATTCTGACTCAGTCTCATGCTGTTAGTGATAGTGGCATTTTAACTGGTACTGAAGCAAGGACAGAAACTAACATTTAAGAGCAACCAAGAATGACAGAAATGCTAAGATGAGGAGAATCAAGAATAAAAATGCTAGAACAGTAGTTCAAAAGATAACAGAGTGTAGGGGGAAAATAATTTTAACCAGAACTGTAGAAGCAGTACTTGACCACAGAGTGAAAATGTGGGAAAGCTGCTATTTCTTGTCAGACCATCTTGATTTTAAGACTAAACCGCTGAGTGACAATTTTCCTCTACTCTGATCCAGTATCTTTTAATTAACTAGGGTTGTCATCCACATCTTTGAGATTTTGATGTGAGCAGGAGCTCATCTCTGTTGATTTGCTCAACAGTGCATGCAGGAAGCAGCAGCTGCTGCTGGTGATCCCAGGACTTATTTGTCTGCATGTTCCCCTGGAAATATTTCCATAAACGAAGTAAACTGTGCAAGGAGCCACTCAGTCTAATTGGAGCATTAGGTCTGTGTAGTAGGTGGTACACAGGTGGGTTTTTGTTGGTTTTCTTTCAGCCGGTAGTTTATCTGACATATATGGGGTTTTGATGGATGGTAGGTAGTGCATGGAAGAGCCATTACATGCTGGTGCAGTGTGGCTGTGCTGAAGCTTACGGTGTTTTCAGAGTGCTTTGCTCCCCTTGGGCCCTCATAGGTCATACACTTTGAGTAGCAGCTACCACAGACCTCAGCAGAGGTCCTGTGAAGATCTTGATCTAGGTGATAGAGATGAATCACCACTTATGTTGCCCCCACCTTCATAGTTCCTCACTGGAGTGTTTTCAGCACAGTTGTGCTGAGTGGCATCACAAAGCATAGCTGTCAAAATCACCTGCTAAAATCTACTATTCTTGAGAGTCTTCCAACATTTTCAGTAGATAGATGTAACATATTCCCATCTTTGCCAGCAGCCCACTAGTGACCTGAAATTGTACAAGATTTCACTGATAAAGCTGTAGCGATGCAGCCCATGTGAAAAATGTAGTTGGGACCACCAGAAGATCTTCCTCATTAGCCTGCTTCTCCAAACAGCAAAAAGGCAAGGTAACCTCACCTTGGTAGCCAAGAAATTCTGTGGTACCCTTTCATTTAACCATACTGGCAAATGTCAGCAGCAGTTCAGGCAACATATGTATATGGCACTCCCTCCTTCCCCACTGAATGGGATGGATCAGGAACTGTAGCTTCTGCTGAGATGCTGCAGCTCGTTCAACCCAAATTCACCAGACAGGCCAGTAGTTCTTTCCCTCTCTTCTTTTCCCTCTCATTAAACCAGTGAGGTAGCTGTCATCTAAACCTGGCTGTACATCAGAGAAGATGCAGTGCTGTTTCAGCAGCAATCTGAGCCAAAAGGGAAGATTTTGCAGGCAGAATTGAACCCTTGGGGGGTAAGTTGAATGATGCCATCACAGAAGAAAGACATTTTTTCCAGTGCAGCTCATGGTTCTTGCCAGGCAAGAGCAGGGATGTGAATTTTCATATATATGGGTAATCAACTTGGCAGTGTTTCAGAATGCTTGGGTAGGTCTTGCCCCAGCTAGGAAAGATTTAAATCTAATTAGAAATCAGAGCTAGGAGGAAATTATATTTCTGCACATGAGAATTTCCAGGATCTCACAGAAATATCTCATGCTGTAATGGGAGGAAAACTTGAAAAGCTGAGATACAGTGAAATCAGGTAATAGTTAAAAATGTTTTACGAAACTACAGCAAAGCCTATAGCTCTGTATTCTAGCTAGAAGATAGTTTCAAACCAAATTTCTCCTGCAGTTACAGCATTTTTAATTAGACCTTCATTAAATGTGTAAAATAAACCTTCAGTTTGGTCCCAGAGAATAGATTTTTTCTTTTTAATATTACTGGGAAAAAACTGACAAAGACATTCCAGTAGTTTTCCCCAACTGTAAATGTATTCAAACATTTTTTTTCTCCAACAGATTTAGGTTTGAAAATAAGCGTTTCCTAATGTAGATTTTCCTTGAAAAAATCGTGCCACTTCTATTAGAAACCATTAATTAGTTCTTACTTAATTTTATCCCAAGGGCAACAATAACTGTGTACCTTATTTCTGTTTCAGTTTCACTAGCCTTCAGCAGAGTGTTGTCAAGGTTTTTCCTTCTCGAGAGCTGAGTAAGTTGTGGCCGATGATGTTGTTGGTTTAGTCACCCTGGTTGTATGATCTCATGGTTATTCCATATTTTTCTAACATCTGTGGTATGAAAGAGATTACGTATCATCCATTGCAGTAGTTACTTCACATTTCTAAGAAAATGTAGTATTTTGCAACAAAAAAATTCATTATATTCCATATCTACCATAAGGAGTCTACAAGTCAATAACCAAAAATGAAAAAGAAAACAGACTAGATTAACAGATGTAAAGTCTTTATGCATTCAGAAGAAAAAAGTCAGAGTAGGCAGAGAGAGAGAGAAAGTGTGGTAAACAGATCAGATGCTGGAGAATCAGTCACTGCAGGACTGAAAAGAGTGTAAATAAAACCAGGAAAAAAAATCCCTTTCCTTTTTGCCGTAAGAATGGCAATGGTGAGTAATGTCACCATGGCCACAGGGGAAGCTGTGGAGTGGTGGGATGCATCACGCCTATCACACAACTATCGCTTCCGAAGTTCACAAATTAGAGAGATACAGGGTGCCTCCACGAGTAGACTTGACTGACTGTAGGTGTTCCCCATTTGTCCTGGTTAGAGCAGATGTCTTGGTGGGATTAGGCAGTCTTTGCAAGGGACTCCCCCATGAGCTTTCTTCTTCCAAGAAAGCCTCCCTGTTGTGTTCTGCTTTGCAGTGGGAGCATATGAGCTTATTTTAACAATTTTCTTCTCTGGGTTACCAGCACTTAAACGCTGGTTTGAAGAGGACTCACATCCCAGGCTGAATCCCTTTCCCTTAATAATTCTGTTACAGTGCTTCTGAAAGGTCCTTAGCTGACATGGAAACTGAAATCCTGTCATTAGCGAGGTATTGTTGGTTAGAGAACAAGCTTTCACACTAGGTCTTGCCTTAGCTCCAGTCTGGTAGTACCAGTAGGTAGCCCTGCTGGTAGAACCAACTGAAATGCATTGGCAAACTGCAATCCAACATGTCTGTTGCCACAAAAGGACTAACACAGTTTCACTGGGTGCTGTGCAAAAAGCTGCCCTAGCTGGTAAGAGAGCTTTGGTAGTAGAGGATGCACAGTCATCAATCAGATTTGCTGGTGTAGATCCAAGAAGTGCCAATAAAACATAGAACCACACTGTCATGTATTTGTGTATGAAAGGAGCTGTACAGCAAGTTGTACCTGCCGTGTATAATGTGATATAATGAATTTCAAAGGTCAACATTGCAGTCCACCAGTGTTAAAAATAATACTCCGTAAAGGTGAGTTTCTGTGCTTAAAAAGTTGTGAAGTCCCTCTTTATAGCTGAATCATGAGATAATAGAATTTAAATGAACTACTAGCTTTTGATTGCCTCTGCCCCACTTTCTAGTTCAGACCAGGGGATACAGCTGAAGTATTCATCAGCTTTGATGAAAAAGGGAATCAACCTGTTTCAGGCTGTGTTTGTATAAATAGGCAACTGCTTGAATATGCTGAAGTGTAAGGAATATGAGCAAAGAAGCAGCAAAAGCGAGTGGAAATCTTTTAAGAAATACCTCTAATACATTGGACCGCAGTTCAGCATTTTGTTATGGGCATCATTTGTATTTATACTGTCAACACTGGGTGGATGAATGGAGCTACAATAAATGATACATACAATTTGAATTTTTCAGTGTGTGCTTGAGACGTGGTTCTGTTTCTCCAGCAAGAAAGATAAGATGATTTTTTTCATGCCGTTTAGGGATTAGGTAAATCCCATGAGTGACGACAACAGACAGAACTGGGGCTTGCAGAGATACAGAAGGGAAAATATACTTGACACTTGTGAGAAGTGAACTCTGAGCTGGTGGTGTGGTTAGCCTCATTTCACAGTGCTGGAATACTGCCCTCTCATTCTCCTACCTTGAATCATGAAACCCCATGTTCTTCTAATGACTTTCGGAGGGGGAAGTGAAATGATTCATATAAAGAACAAGAATTGCTCTATTTATCTAGACCAAAGTAGAACCTTTGCCCAAGTTCAAATTGTTTGGAATAAAATACTCATAGTGTTTCTGGGCTGGTTTTCTTCTCCTGCTCCCTTATGTTCCTGTCCTCCTTCTGAT
The DNA here is from genome assembly GCF_963264785.1 of Psittacula echo. NCBI lineage: Eukaryota > Metazoa > Chordata > Aves > Psittaciformes > Psittacidae > Psittacula > Psittacula echo. The sequence continues at coordinate 67,058,432 of NC_137737.1, read as the reverse complement.
AGCGTAATTTCTGGTGTCAGAAATCACACCTTGCTGGGGGCTCCCGTGTGTGGAGGAGGGGGTCAGAAGGTGGAATCTCATGGAGGTTCGTTGCCCTGATGCTGGGAAAGAATGGTGCTACTGCAGAGAATGCTTGAGCAGCTGTCCAAGCAGGAGAGG